>NW_002060953.1:1597653-1616929 GCF_000150275.1 Trichoplax adhaerens | reverse complement strand
TCATTTATTTTAGAACGATCGTGATATAATTTGTCTATATTAAATGATGGTCAACGCCTTAAACTACACCATAGTAAGTTATGAAGGGCTTAGGCTAAAGACAAAACGGCATCCATAACCGAAAAGGATGTAGAATTAACTGTATACAATGCTAGCATGTCATTCTGTTTTAATTATTGATAGGATTGCAATTCAACATGGCAGCTATAAAACTATAACCTGCAGACTTTAATTTCTTAGAACAAGCGCTAATAAACCAAGAATTTTCAACATTATTACATAGATTTAATTTTTTCGTTTACGCATTAAAGCTTTTAAATAATGACATGGGATATTCGACGCCTATTGCTCAGCTAATAATTGCTCCGTTGATATTATTTCTGATTCGAGGTGACTTTAACCGTTCAATAGAACCAATTAAGTTTCACCCGCAAAGTTTCAATACTCGACTTCCTTAAGAAATGAATATCTATTGGGTTCTTTTCCTATGAGAATAGCGACGTCCGAGCGTTTGCGGTTCCTTAACTTTAATACTATTTCTGTAAGATCTGATCGAATGTAATTATCATGAATAGTCGCATTAAGTATTAAGCATATTTTATATTTCTTGACTAACAGAGGGAGTTCTGACAGGACATAGCTGGAAATTGAATTTCCAGTAGCGATAACTGATATCCAATTCAATTGGAATTTGATTACAATATCTATTAAGGACAATAAGTTGGAGTGATAAGATTGGAGTTAAATTAAAGTTTAGATTACAATAAGAGTAACCTTGGTGTCCAGGTCTACTTTTTCTGTAAATTAAACCACATACTGAAATAAGGGTAGCGATACTATTTTACTGGCAATGAAATTGATGATTACCATTTTGAACTGAGATAATCTTCAATTATGAATTCTTCTTATGAAAATCCTCTAACTTTATTTAAATATGGAATTATTACGCTTTCATCAGCTAATACCTAACTTTAATTGCATCGAGAGCTAATTCACCATTACTATACTGCTATTTACTGAAATTTCTAGTTCAGAAATGAATTAGTTACGTAGTTATCTAACTTATCTTAAATATCAATTTAAAACGATAAAGTAGGGTTATTCATTTATTGAAAAGTTTATGCTTTGAATCGAAGTTAATAACGAATATGAAATATGATTGCTTTACATTGTCAAAACCTGGCTAATCTAACATCACCACTTGTGTTAGTATTTCATAGCGTATTTTACTACAATAAAATCACAAGGTTGGCTAAGTAATTAAATTTTATTCATCTTTTGAGACAAGAAATTTTTTTTTTATCGATCACCATTAGGCTACACTATGATATTTATTGGCACAAAAAAATTTTCAGGCCTCTTTACTATAGACTATAAGATTTAAATGCAAGTTTCAGAATGAACATTGATTAATGTAATGAAATGACTAGTGTAGAGATCAAGCTACAAAACTTTAACAAACTTTGATTCTACTTTCGTTGCACTCCGGTCGACTTAACGCTAATGCTTTGACACCAAATAAAATTTGGGGAAATAACCGAACAACAATTTATTACAAAACAAAAATGGAGAGAAGTATAAACCGAACAACCTTACAAATACTTAGCTTTAAGTATTAATAAAATAAATGACAGACTTAAAAACTGTCAACGACCAAACAACCTTTCAAAAAAAGAAGAACGTTTTAACTTACGACAATTCGACCCCGAAGGCTTTTAAATTCAACAAGTTCTTCAAATAAAACCTTCTTCTACTCTCTCTCTAAACTTTCTAATTGTACTATCATTTATAGGCTTCGTAGAGCCGTCAGAGGTATTTAAAACTAAACATTTGCTAACCAATCGCTCTTAAGATCCGTTTTACAAAACTACTTTGCACCATTTAAGAAAACAACAATTATTCAAAGTTCAGACACAATTTACCCTACGATTCCCTTACAAAACGCTATAAACCTAACAAGCTAACTATAAAAATACATCAAACTTCATTTCTAACATAATTTCTATCATTAATACACTATAAAAGTCTAAAAATCAACCTTTAAACATCAAGATTTAGTCATAAAAACAACATTCTAACTACCTAACAATCAACACAACCTCTGCCAATTTCCATCTTATTTTCTACTTTCCTCACTATATCTCCTAATGTGACTTCAAGTCACGTCATAAAATTCCAAAGTTTCAAATTCATAACAAAAAGTCCAAATCTCAAAAATCAACTCTTACGATATTTTTCATGAATAAAAATCCAAAAATTAAAACAAAAAAATTATAATTCAGACATAAATTAAAAATAAACCCGACCGGTTCCAAAACAAGAAAATTATATCGGACACAAACCCAACCGGTCGCAGAATCCGAAAACTATATCGGACACAAATCCGGAAAAATTTGGTTTTTATAAAGATCACTGTAATCGCTTATCAAAAAAATTTATATGACTATTACGACTACTTTTCTGACATTAACCGCATTAGTATCGCTTAGTATTCGCGAGTATTGACAGTTGATGTTTTAGCGTCAGATTGTACGGTAACTATACGATTATAGACTTTATTACAGTACTTTATCGTCATGTTATAAATCCCCTTTCTCTAAGGATAGGGTTTTGCTACTAAGTCAAATTCCTTTACAATTTGAATAGACGATCAAACGCCCTTTCTTTAGATTAGGCATTTGCTCTATAGGGCTACTTCTATAGTAATCTATATAATACCTTGTAAAATAATGAAGAAGAAAAGATGGCGACATAATGATTTGGCAGGGTAAAACTTAAAGACACTATCACTTTCTAGGTATTTTCTATAGTAAAATAATACTAATTACGTACTAAGAACTACAAAGGACTCTACTTTTAGTCCTTTTACTACATTAAACTATCACAAGAGTAAACTTTCAGCAAAGTTTGTGCAAAACTTTCGGTTGTACCATAAATTTTTTTATTAGCAGATACGAGGAAAATATCACATTCAAACCGAAAACGTCGTGCTTTAATACTGTATTCCATTAATTTTATGACATCAATTAAGATTCGGTGCTTTAATACACCTAAAGATGCAGCATGATATAAACCAGCTAATAATATATACTAAACTAGTATACGTATCCATCTGCGTATACTTTATTTATAAAATAATTAATATTTCAAGTAATGCCCATGAGATTGCTATATTAAACGTTAACTTATTTTTAATTTGGTTAGACTTCATTTGAATGCATATGTATAATCTGCCTTTATTTCTAATCTCTATGGCTTATATATAGTATGTTTCTCTGGTGTTTCCAGTACATTCCATCTTATATTAGTGTTATCAGTGTCATACAGCTAAACCACAATAATACCGTTGAACATTTACGTACAGTTACTAGTGACATGAAGAACTAATGGTGAATATGATATTTCGCTACTTAATTACTAATTATAACAATTTAGTGAATCTAATAATGGTAAAAGTTATAGAAAGGTTATGTATTCGATTAATTTATAGAAGATTCTCGTATTTCACCAGCTATACTATCCTTACCAGAAATTCGATAGTTGTTGAATGAAAAGTTGGCCACACTCGTAACTGCTTCTTGACGTGTATTTAGTTCGGGCCGATAAAAAATAATGTATACTTTCGGGATAAAAAAGCAAATTAGAGGAATTAGTCCTTGACCAAGACTGGAAAAATAACCCAGCATTTGCTTCATTTCACCACGTAGTGAAAAATATGTCGGTACGGAAATCGCAGCTGAGATATTAAGTAAGAACGTGGCTAAAAAGATGTATCGAGCTTCATTGAAATTGTGGGGAAATGACCTAACCTGAAAAGCTAATATCAAGCTTACAACGGATAATATAAATGAAAGTCCAAGTGATACCGTTAATGCTGGAGAATTAGCATAATCACAGCTTAAGTTGATATAATTATCAGCTGTAATTCTTGTCGTGATTGCTATTGGCCGCAAAATAGTTAGCAACAATATGAAAATCAAGAAAATTGTCAAGAGAATAATAATCAACATGACTTGACTCTTGGTTTTCGTAAGCTTTGATAGTAGAGAATTTTGACCGATTGAATTTCGAAATATTAACCAGATTTGTATAGTTTTACATATCACCGTTGTCATTATACCAAGCTGTGTAAAGGCTATTACTATTATTTGCCACTGACATATTAGCTGAGAAACAGGCAAAAACTGGATTATAGTTGATGGAATATCGAGAGCTATAAAACTTAATAAAATATTAATCAATACAAAATTAGATCCTTTAACTACTGGTGTTGTACGATACATAATCATTAATGACCAAATAAAGAACACCATTATCGTATATAGCGCCGCTGTTATATAAAATGTGATGATAGCACTACTGTTCCAGCTAAATGGCTGAAGTTCCATATCGATACATTCGGTTTTATTTTTATTGGCTTTCGTGAAATTTGTACATTCCTGGCAATCTAGTGAATTTATGGTGGTGCTAATACTTTGTGATTTACAAGATACACATAACCAGCAGCATCTTTGATTAAGTACTGTGATATTGGGATTATTAACACGATATGAACCCGGCTGACAATTATCTGAACATTGCGCTTTTGGTATCTCATACCATGGTTTATTACCATTCCAATTTATCATTTGGATATTTATATTTAAGCCAAATTCTTCACTCCAGCTACCTATACTGACGGGAATTATTGCAGATTTATTATTTTTATTGACTGATTTAAAATTAATAATATCGATATTAAGTGAACTACTTCCATCGGACTGAAAATAGAAAAACTCGTCTGTAAAGGTTTTAAACTTTACCTTTTTAAAGAATTCGTTATACTTATATTGATAATTCGAATCGAAATGTAAATTATCAATCGACGGACAATAACTTGTATTGCAGCCTAATTGATCATGTAAGGTATGAGCTAAAGCTAGAACACTATCTATGACAGACGCTGAAATAGGATTAACAGTGTAAAATGAATGTGCAAAATTTTGTTTGACGTGATAATCAATCTTACAGCTCGTCTTGTTAGCTTGATCTCTACGATTTCTTAAAGATTGTAAATGTTGGTGTATAGCACGTACAAACCAAGGATTTTTTACATTATTACATAAATCAAGATGATTTAAGTATTGATCAAAATTGTTTATTCTTTTCATATTTGGACCAGCACCTAATACTCCATCAATTACGCTAGAATTGATATTTTTAATTCTTGAAGAAAGCATCCAACTGTAAGAACCAATCCATGTTTTACCCTCTAAATTTTGATTTTCAGCTTCCTTTAAAAATCTGAATACAATATTTTCATCTCCTAATAAAGCGATAACATTTGTCCGTTGCTGATTTCTTATTGCTGTAATGACACTTCTAAAATCCGAGGTAGTATTTTTATCATAGAGGATTGCCTTATATGCTATACAAATACCATGTTGTCGTAACTGTAAATCAAATTTTACGACGGCTGAATCTAAATTATTTGATATTGCAAGAACAATACATATCCAATTCCATTTCATTCGGGTTAGAACGTCGATTATGATTTTCGTTTGGACATCTGGAGATGGAGAAGTACGATAGAAATAGGGGAAGAATTTACGATTATTCAATGCAGGATTAAAAGAATTATAACCAATCTGAATAATACGTAGACTACTAGTGTAAGAAGCCAATGATGTCGTGATATGTTCAGATTTTTCTGCAAGAACACCCAAAATATGGGAATGATCAGTGTTGCTACGATTTAATACCTGTGACCCGCTAGAATAAAGATCGTGAGTATTTGTAGACGATCCAGAGCAATTATACTGATCGTAATTTTGTTGTTTAGGCAATAATATTAATTTTGTTGATAGCGAAGACATAGCCAGTTGTGGCGAAGAACAAGAATCGATTATTGTTAATCCAAGTTTTATACCAGGTAGTAAATTTGAATTGTTATTGACTAGCATTTCGATAGCATAGATACTGGCTTGTGTTAGTTGTATATTAAGCATACTATAATTAGAGCATTTCTTAAATGAATAGTTATAATTTAGTGAATTAGGAAAGATTCCAATAATTTGAAAATTAGCTTTTTCCGAAGCATTATTAATAGATTGATTAGAAAAGATCAAGTAGCAAGATATCAGTATAATAAAAGGAGTTTTGGCAAATTTTTTCATGGCTATGTTTACACAAAGATAAGATAAAGCAAATGTAATTTTTCGGTCATCATAATGTATGTTTAGCATACATACTTAATAGGTAAAGATTTACTTTTTGACAATTCTGCCAACACAAGGAGAACATTTGTAATGCAAAAGCCGGCATTAAAGTAAGGGAATCTTTCAGACTTTAATTGATATCATACTATAATCTAAAAATGTTGTGCTTTTTAGTATGTAAGGCTTATTTATAAGTACTGTGCCCGTTCTTATTATCTCAAGTAAAATCATCGTATAAGTAAAAAGAATTTAATTATTAAAGATTTGAGCATATGGCACATTATATCAAAAATAATAATCCTAATTCCTGATACTGTGAGTTAGGGCGTGGCAAGTTAATGTATTTTTCTGGCTTTTGTTAAGATTTTTAAAGAATACAGTATTGACTTTTCTATAATACTTTTCTATAATTAATTTTCTATAATAACATAACTGTAAAGTAGACGCCATATACATATTTAGAGTTATGCTACAATCTAGTGGAAATTGACTTTTACTAAAAATAGACTATACCGTATTTAGAAGTAAACACTACACAATCGCTCTTAAGATCCGTTTTACTAAACTACTTTGTACCATTTAAGAAAACAAAAATCACTCAAAGTTGAGACACAATTTACCCTATGATTCCCTAACAAAACACTATAAAACCAACAAGTTAACTATGAAAATACATCAAACTTCACTTCTAACATAATTTCTGTAGTGTATTTAGAATATACTGTAACTATATTCTACCCTTAAATATAGACATGTTGTATTGCTCTTATATTTAGACAGATCTACAGTCCGCTTACTCTACATTCATATATAGACTACTGTATTTAGTTATTACGGTACTCGCTGTTTTCTACAATCATCTGCTATTTTGTAACCTGTTATGGTATATGTTGTATCAAATTCCACAATCCGATTCTCTGCATGTGCTCTATCTTCAAAACTATAAATACCGGCGATTTCTACCTCAGAGTTCATTAGCCTCTCAGTTAGTCTTCTAGTTAGTTTCTCACAGTCTAATACTTCTACTCGTTACACACGACAGCTTGCACGCTGATCTACCGTAACTACCTCACTGTACTTCACATTACTAACCTACAATAAAGCATAACTTTTATAAACCCTTTGTTGCAATAATTGTAAATGGCGACTAAATCTCAATCCTCTGAGATATCGAACCCTCCATCACAATTTCTCATTAATGCACCATAAAAGTCTAAAAATCAACCTTTAAACATCAAGATTTAGTCATAAAAACAACAGTCTAACTACTTAACAATCAACACAATCTCTGCCAACTTCCATCTTATTTTCTATTTTCCTCACTAAACTCTGCTAATGTGACTTTCAAGTCACGTCATAAAATTCCAAAGTAACAAATTCACAACAAAAAGTTCATATTCAAAAATCAACTCTTACGATATTTTTCATAAATTAAAATCCAAAAATTAAAACAGGAAAATTATATCGGACATAAATCCGACCGGTTCCAGAATCCGAATCCGAAAAATCCGGATTTTATAAAGATCACAGTAATCGCTTATCAAAAAAATTTTATATGACTACTACGACTACTTTTCTGACATTAGTATCGCTGAGTGTTGACAGTTGATGTTTTAGCGTCAGATTGTACGGTAACTATACGATTATAGACTACATTACAGTACTTTATCGTCATGTTATAAATCCCCTTTCTCTAAGGATAGGGTTTTGTTACTAAGTCAAATTCCTTTACAATTTGAATAGACGATCAAACGCCCTTTCTTTAGATTAGGCAATTGCTCTAGGGCTACTTGTATAGTAATCTATATAATACCTTGTAAAGTAATGAAGAAGAAAAGATGGCGACATGATGATTTGTCAAGGTAAAACTTAAAGACACTATCGCTTTCTAGGTATTTTCTATAATAAAATAATATTAGATTCATACTGAAAGGTATAAAGGACTCTACTTTTAGTCCTTTACTACATGTAATTATTTTTGCAGATTTAACAACACTTATTCTATTAGATTTTTGAAGTAGCTTTATTTCCTAATTGAGCCCGTTGTGAAGCCTACGATTTTATCTTTGCTATAATTTAGCAATTTTAGGTAATCTAATGTATTTGTTAAATATTGTCAATCGTAAAAATAGAAAATTACTGATACATTTTCTTAGCGTAGTACTTGTGCTTGTATCAAGATAAAATATTTTTTGAGTATTTTCGTCGTGATGAATAGCTTTATTTATCAATTAAAGTAGAAATTGTTTTAGTTTACAGGAAAGCACAATGTAAACCAGAATTTTTGATCTAGTTTCTAATTTAAGGACGCTGTTCTATGTTAGATTTTTTGATTTAAGCTATTGCGATAGGAAGTCTTCAAAATATTACAGTAAGAACTAGTATTTGTGATAAAATTGAAAAAGATCAACTTCTTTAATTTGCAAATCCAGATCAAAATTTGGGTTTACACTTTACTCTATGTAAGAGATAATTACTTAATTAACGAACAAATCTAGTTATCGTTTACGAACAAAATTCTATACAACTATAAAATTAAAAGAACAGATGTTTTTCCTCTAAATCCAGGTGGTAAGCAATTCAAAGGGATTAATGTTGAAATCAAGTATTAAATAATTAGTCGTTTAATTATTACAACTCGTGCTTTTAATTGGTAAATCTGTGCCTGATTTAAAATCGTTGCACATTTTATTAGCAAAGTATGCATGATTGATCGGCCTGAAATCTTAATATCACATATTTTTAAGGTCTATTTTCTGTAAATGCTTGCATAGCTTGTATTTAGATAATGCAAAGCATCTTTTTTTATGGATGTGCATTTAGAAAACATTATAAAAATAGCTCTTAAGTGAACGCTTTGCTATACCACTGATTTTGATCAATTTCTTGGAGTACATCTAAATCCGGGATGTTGCATAGCTACGGATATTAGTAGATAATCATATCTAGCGGTAATTACTAACATAACTGTGCTAAATACGAATCAAGATCAAATATTCTAGCTAACATTCTCCTCTTCATAAAAGCAAAATAACTTTTACTTAAATTAATGAAAAAGATAGATATAATTACGAACAAAATTAAATATAAACAAAAAAATTTTATAAATTAGATGTTTATCTTCTAAGTCCAGGCGGTAGATTATACTTTATATCTAGCGAATATTAATAACGTGATATCTAAATTAATTGGTCGCCGAAATGCAGGAACTTGGTTCTACGGTGAAGCTCCGATAATTAATCAAAGGTGAGATATGGTGCTAGACCTAAGTGGACTAGTGGTGTTAAGGATGTTATACGGTACTTAGACGATAGGATAGTCGAGTTCTGTTAGTATATAATGTAGAGGTGATAGCTCGTAAAGCCTTAAGTGAGAATAAAAGTCACCTCAGAAGGCGGTAGAAACATATCTCATTAATTACAGAATGATACTGTCAAACCAAGGGATGGCAATCATTGCTAGCTTGGAATTTTTCATTCGTAGGAGCCATCTTGTGCGTAAAGCTTTAGGAAGCACTGTTAACTATATTAGATTGAGCTTTAAAATGAATTGGCCACTGACGATAAATTGACTATTGTGTTTCGTCAAAATATGTAATGAAGGATGAAAAGACTGATTTCTTTAGAGGAATTCAGCCTGATATCTAGCTATGTATATAGATTATATAGTCTGAGTCTGCTACCGTAATATTTATTTAGAGACAAAATTAAGTAATAAACTAATTTTATGCGCTAATATTGCTAGATGATCAATCGCGGGATCATTAAATAGTAGAATCAGATATAATACTTTATTGCAATAGTTAAGACTTAATAGTAAGGAATGAATTAAGGATAAGGTTTTATAAAATTAATACTGCGGTATACTCAAGCTTGTTAAGTTTTCAAGAAACTAATTCTCATGGCGAAGTTAATAAAAGTAAGAATAGCCTTTACCGGTTAAGTCTCAGTGTTATTTCTATTATTCGAATATCCCATGTCATTATTTAAAAGCTTTAACGCGTAAACGAAAAAATTAAATCTATGTAATATGTTGAAAATTCTTGGTTTATTAGCGCTTGTTCTAAGAAATTAAAGTCTGCAGGTTATAGCTTTATAGCTGCCATGTTGAATTGCAATCCTATCAAAAATTAAAACAGAATGATATGCAAGCATTGCATACAGTTAATTCTACATCCTTTTCGGTTATGGATGCCGTTTTGTCTTTAGCCCAAGCCCTTCATAACTTACTATGGTGTAGTTTAAGGCATTGACCATCATTTAATATAGACAAACTATATCACGATCGTTCTAAAATAAATGATTATGAACAAAAGATCCGATCTAAAGGAAAGTGGTACACTGACATTAATTTTGGATCGGATAGTATTAGATCAATTTCATTTGATGTTATTCTAATACAACAGCACTACCATTCAAATAGAAGTAGTCTTGATCTAATACGTATTGGCAAATGCTGTACAAAGAAAAGGCTAGCGATCAATACAACAGCAATAATTTGGAATGGTGGAGAATTTCCATTAGCGCACTGTAGCGAGGACTGTCCACCTTGCTACTTTACTAGTGTTAATGGTAAGCATAAAATGAGCTTTTCACTGTGTTGCTGGATGTGCAATCGATGTATATGTTCTACCATATGTACAATCACCAATCAAGTAAAATTTACTTCATGCAGCAATTTTGACTGCCCTAAATGAAAATAATACCCTATGTCTGACATATCAGATTACTTATTCCAAGTTATTACGGATCTTTTCGATGGCATTCTATTGCCTAACAATAACATATAGTATATTATTCTGTTATTATTTATTTGGATATTTATCATTGTAAAGCGAAATACACCAATCATAAAGGGCAGCAACTTCCTCTTAATTAAATCTACTCTTACCATATACTACATTATGCCTTCCATCCGCAGCACTACTCTTAGTTCATAAAGATTCATTGTTATGTTCAGTACAAATAGTCCTTTTTAGTAACAGTCAAATTTGGACGGCAGTAATCTTAATGAGAAATATTGGTCAGATTATGATAATATTGAATAAAAATTATGGTAGGAAGACGCTATTAGGAAAACTATTTGAAGCGCTGAATGTGTTAATATTTGTTGTGGCCATGATGTTAGCAATTAATTCCATAATTTTAAGCTTAATAGCTTGCTAACCAAAAAACATCATCATGATCAGCACTGGTACCTATTAATTGAACATATTTGTGGCTATGGTACTTCTCCAGCTTTTATAGCTGCTGTTGCCATTTGGACTACACTAATCATTTTAGGTCTTGCAATTTGCTATCATTGCCGTTCATTACCTTATAACTTAAACGATGCAAGATATACTTTCATAGCTTGCACTTTGTATTCTTTTACTATTATTATTACGACTCCGGCCCTAGCATTTACATCTAAAAAATTTCATGATATAGTAGCAGCTGTTATCTCATTAAGTAATGGGTTTATAACATTAGTATGATGCTACTTGCCAATAATATATGCTATTTATTATCGACCTGAATTAAATACTCGACGAAATGATATCGATGAAATTACAAATTATACAATTTTTAAAAACTTTAGACAGCTTGAAATAGCGGTAAAGAGAGCATCTAATATTGATCTACTTGGAAACATGAGTAAGGCGCAAAATTAGGGTAGTATTTTAGTGCAAATACAGAAGTTCATTCTAAAAAGCTACTGAAAATGCCTTTCAATAATTAGTTGCAATAAAATGTTATTATTACTACTACTCTCCATGTTTTCTTGGTAACAATATTATGGACAAAACCGATAATTCTAAATGTAAGGCTGGTAAATTAACAATATTTGGTGATACATCACCGCTTATATAACATCTATGTGTTTAAAATGATGCTAGCTTTTAATATCTATAGTAATATACAGAAGAAATGAAGTAATTGAAGACTCTATCAAAATATGAGTCAGTAATCTAATTTTTGTAGTTGATATTTGAAAATAAGTTAAAAAATTACTATCTACCCTGTAAAGACATATTTAAGAGTACATGTTCTACAGACATGCATACGTATTACAATAATTGCAAGTATTATTCCTATAAATGAAGTTCTTTTTCTATAGATGTTCTATTACAGGCAATTGTTTTAGAATGCTATAATACTAGCATTTATAATAACCTGAAATAAAATAGTTCAACAGCAATGGGCGATACTTAATAAATAATCTATATCATATCATATAATTTTGGCATATCAAAAAAATAAATAATGCATGTGTAATGTAACTAGTATTGTGATTGTAGACTGTTAGCCATGTTTAGTATAATGTACGGTAGATATTTATCCTAAGAGATATTTGGTAGCTATAACTATAGACTGTAGTGGCATAGACTCTATGCTAGAGTACAGATGACTATATACAGTAAGGTGTTGAGTTACTAATAAGGTTATAGGTAAAAATAGAACTGTAAATCATATATTAGGAAATGGTTAATTTATTGTACTTTGGCTGGTGCGAATAATGTCTACGTAAGTACTGTAGTGGTATCCATATTGGATTAAAGATGGTCCGCAGTAGAATAGTCTTACTAAGAATAATTTAACTAAGTGTAAAATGCGGTAAAAGGTTGCCATGCGGATTGTAGCTGCGAATGCTACGAAAAGTATAAAAGCATGCAACTTTAGATTATTCTGTTAGTTCTATGTAGAAGTCTTTAGTAGTAGTATTCGGCTAGAGTAGAGCTGTGTGTAGTAAATATTTGTATAAGATTCAATAAAGCCCTTATTTTTCTAAAACTTGGAATTTCGTGATTGATATATATCACAACATGATATTAAATTGATACACTTATGCTAACTTAACTATGATGAACTAGTCGATTAAACCAAGAATCTTGTAGGCACCATTATTTGACCGTCACATTTTCAGATTTCATTCGAGAGAAAAATTACAAGCAAAATCAAGTTAATAACGATCTCATTATCTTATGAATGTAAGCAAACTTATGAGGAAATATGTTTTTTATTATCTTGGGTTTTATAATAGAAGATTTCTTTTCGAGTTTAACTTTTATACCCTTTAATTAAACCGGTTCTTAAATTCTAAGCCGGGTAAAAAAAGCCATATATCATGCTGAATGATTTTTAAGATCTCGTAACGAATTGTGGAGTGTAAGCGATACTAATGTCTAGAAATGCTATCAAGTTATCATAGTGCAAGCAGAGTACTAAGAAAATAAAAAATAATTAATACAAAAATCAACTATATCAAGAAGACTTAAAGTAACATTATATAATTGTAATGTGTCAATATCTAACGAAATACAAATACGAAAACACGACATATAATATTTCAATAACGAAACTAAAGTTTGCAATTGAACAACTAATCATCTCCCTACTTCCGTTTTTATTTAGCCAACCAGGTTAATTTGTCATAAAAATAGTATCACTCTTAGAAATATTTTGAAATAGCTGGTATCAATAATAGTTTGTCTGTGCAACTATTATTACATCATGCTGCATTCGAAATCTACATTAATAGGGACAGTATCACAATTTCTTAGAAAATGTTATTGCAGCATACTATACGTATATTATCAATAACTAGTAGAACGTCAGAGTTATATTTAGGTCAAAAAGTCACACAATGTATTTGTCACAAACTAACTTCGTGACAAGGATAACTAACATGAAACAAATCTCTAAATTGCTAAAGTCTTTGGGATTAAGTATCCTTTAACTACCTCACAAGAATTTAGACGTCTTTGCTTCTAAGTTAAGCGACTAGAGAATTCCTATTTTATTCAGCTATCTGCCGATCTCAAATACCCTTCGGTTGCAGCTATCGTGAATGAGTCATCAATAGATTATTAAATCTAATTCATATTGAATAGCAGAATTAATACAAAGATATTCATAATCCTAGGTATGAACCGAATGATCCTGTACAATTAAACTACAGTATGTCCATTTACAGAATTATCTATGATATCATCTATAAGTGAACATCTTCAGGATATTAATTACAAACGTTACAAGACATAGCACCATAATCAGTTAGCATCAGTTACTAAATAAGAACTCTTACTACAGTAGAACATAATTTACTGTAACAATATAATAATGACTGTAGTTTTTACTGTAGGCCATTAATAGTTATCACCATATATAAATGCTAATTCATTAAACGTAATCATTAACTCTTCACGGTAGTTTGTAACTTGACACTGTGTTACTGTATTTATAAATGTATATTTTATGTATGATATCCACATTGAGCATATTGCCAGAGTAATATTTAGGCCAAAATTGCTTATGTTGTAACATAAATATAAGTTATAAATCGCTATGTTATAACATCATGTAGAATTAAGGATATCATGATTTTTACCCAACTTTAATTAGAGTTTTATTTAAATTAGTAAATTAAGAGCTTTAAAAAGAAATAGAATTAATGACAATAAATATAGTAGGTCTATTTCTGACGTCAATTTTCTATTAAATGATAAGATTAAAATTATTGATTCCTAATTGTTAGCACTGGCTGTTAGGATATTCAATATATTGTAGCAGCTTGGCTTTGATTAGTGGTAACAGTATTGAATGCAATAATACTATTTTAGTAGATGTCCAACTATAGTGTAAGCAATTACAAATTTTCAAAGCTAACTTAAAACGTACTGATAGAGCATTACAATAACAACATCAAATATTTATTATTTAAACGATATGAATAAAATAAGCCGGCTTGAAATAATCATTTTCCTGTTAATTGTATACATGAAAAGAGTTGCTTACATCCTAATTGCTTCCCCAACAACTAAAATTTATAAATCTTTGAATATACCAGCCTCAAAATTGAAATTCTCTTCATATTATTGAAGAAGGGTATTAATTACCTTTGAAACAAAAAATTTCATCTCACCATAACGAAGAACGTAAAAGATAGAATTTAAATAATGGTGTTGTAGTTTTAGCAGGCGACGAAATTTTTATCGTGACCTATATTTAAAGTAAGTCCTTAAGATAAAAGTGTCTTAAGTTTGAAATATCAAAATTCTTTATTGGGAGTAGAACTTATGATCGGATCTTAAAGTAATACTACAATAGCAAATGGTACTGAAGATTTGATACATAAAGGAATAAGATACAACGATTGTTCTTTATACATTAATTGTTAGAAATGCTATAAATTGCAGATGAAATGCAAGAATAATTCATTGTTTTTGGAACAATTTTATGTATTTCTTACTATTTTACTTAAAAGTTGCGGCAAAATTACAGCGGAAAAAATATAAACCTGCAACAAAGATCGACTAGAACTAGTGTCGTTAAGGTCTATAGATCTTCTTGACAGCATGGCTATATTATTGAAATTAAAAGATATATTTTTCCACAGCGTCTTTCTGTTAAGCCTAGTCAGCAACGTGACATTGAAAAATGAAAGAGCTCCAGTTTACAGCCAAAAATTTGGAAATGTTCAAATAATTGGTATTTTCCCAAATTCTTTACAATTTAACGAGACAACCAAGCTTTGCAGCCAGTGTGAACTAAAAAATGTACAACTAATGCAAGCTATGATCTATGCGATCGACGAACTAGTTAATAGAAATCCAAAATTACTACCTGGACTTAAAGTTGGTTGGACATTGATTGATTCCTGTAAATCGCGAGAACTTGCTATGGCTTCATTAGAATATCATTTCAGAAAGTCTAACATTTTTCAACTGCTATCAAGCCGAAATTTAAATTATGCCAATCTTGATCCTTTTGTCCGAACTCTGCAGTATAACTTAAATAATACAGTTAGTTCGGAACCGCCAATTATCGGCGTTATTGGTGAAGATTCTGACCATCTTACTATTCCTTTGGCCTATTATACAAGTTCCTTTCGCGTCATCCAAATTACCTATAATTCACGTACTACTGCATTAAGCTCTGGTGTTATGTGTCCTTATTTCTATCGCACGTCTATATCATATAAACAGCAAGCTGAAGCTATTGCTGATATTATTAGTAACTTTAACTGGAATTGGGTTTCAGTAATAGTTACAGGCTCTACTATTGATAGAGAATTCAGCACTACATTATTACGCCAATTCTCATTTAAGAAAATATGTGTCGCTAATAATATTGTAATATCTAATAATTATACCCAATCTGATATGATTAGCGCTATACAAAATCTGAAGAAAACGATTAAATCTAAAGTCGTTATTTTAACAGGTAATAATAAGATCATCTATGCGTTACTTAAGCAAGCTCAATCGCAAAGGCTTACTGGAATAACATGGATCGGTACTTATAATTGGTTAACCGAAGCACAAATAGCAAATATTAGCAGCGATATTATCCGTGGCGCTATTAGTATCGACGTCAATAAAAAAATAATACGCCACTTTGACGATTACTTACGTAAACTTAATTTATGCGATAGTCATGGAAATCCGTGGTTATTTGATGCACGGAAAGAAATTTCAAAATCGGCTACAGCTAACTGTAAATACGGTCCTCAAATGGCAAGGATTCTCAAAAGAACTTTTTACGTACCGCAATCATTTACAGCTTTTATCATGGACGCAGTTTTAGCCTTGGCGTATTCTTTACATCATAAATTAGGCTGTACTAATACATCTTGTCCCGCTCTTAATGCAATGGAAATTAATCGTGACCGAGAACAGTTAAATCATTGTTTAAGAAATATTCAATTTCAAGGAGTTAGTAGCGACTTAATACATTTTAACAGTGACGGTTCTAGTGGAACTGGATTTAACTTTGTTAATTATCAAAATGTATACATTAATAACTTGCAGTCGTTAAGTCCGATTGTAGTCGGTAACTGGAGTAAGGAAAATGGGTTAACGATTAATTCCACAAAAATAGTTTGGAATAGCAATAAAACTCCAACATCACGTTGTAGTAGGGATTGTAAACCAGGTTATCGCGTAAATCATGATTCCAGCTTACCTCTGAAACTGTGGACATGTTGTTGGAATTGCCGAAAGTGCTCTAGGTATAGTATCAGTACAACTTATAATCAGCTTAATTGCTCTAGGTGTCGAAATTTCTTTTACAGTAATTCAAATGGAACACAATGTATCAGTTATAAAGTTTTACGTTTCAATTGGAGAGGAGCTTTTGCAATTTTATTTTACATCATTTCATCTCTTTGCGTTATTAAAATGATATTTACATGGGTTGTCATCTACGTCTATAGAAATACTCCCGTTATCAAAGGATCTAATTATCCCTTGATGAATTTGTTATTATTCTGGTATGCAATTTGTATACTAACAGCGGGAGTATTTTTGGCACCTGATAACTCTACTTTATGTCAAATACGACTAATTTTAATTAATATAACTCAAATCGGAACCTCAGTAACAATTATTTGCAGAGTCAATCAAGTGGCATTAATTTTTCATCGCGGTTTCAAAAATAATTTTCAAAATCTATTTACGAAAACACGCACACAAATTATCCTTATATTTACGGTGTTAACCGTTACAAGTAGTATTATACTTCTGATAACTCAAATTCAACCGGTAAATATTCTTAAAATCGAGTTAGCAGATAATACTATGGATTTAATGTGCGATTATAGCTCTTCTCCTGCTTTGATTTGTATTATTGTATTTTGGCTCGCTACATTGATTTTAAGCTGCTATTTGGCCTTTCGTATTCGGTCTCTACCAGGTAATTATAATGAATCAAAAAACATCGCCGCAGCTGTGTTAATGTATGCCGCTATTGATATGATTGGATTTCCAGCCTTTCTGTCCACAACAGGGCGACTACGTAAACTTATAGGGTGTTCAGTAGCATTATTTTATGGAATAGTGACCAATGCTTGCTACTTTCTTCCCAAGCTTTATATCATCTTCTTTCAACCCGAGTCGAATACTCGAGAGCAAGCTATGGTTAGCATTGCCGAATATAACTTTTCAAAGGTCGATCCAAATTCTAAAGTTTCGGCAATATTGGTATCTTTTAATAAGAATTCATCGACTAGTTCGCCATTAGAATTAAGGAAAAAAGTAACAGCAAGCCGTATACAACCTCAAAATAATTCGATCACAGAAACTGAATATTAATGAAGCTTTTTTCCATGCGATGTTTTTCTATTGGTTCACCGACAGCATTGATGCGTAATTTGGCGCCTTTGCCAATTAGCTTACCAATCTTTATATGTGTACTTTGCTAGGAAATTTTCATTTCTTTCAGTTGGTAAAGACAAAACTTACCCTACTCATTTAATTCTCATTAAATTAACAATATTGCCTTATATTGAAGCTTAATTTTAAAATTCTTCTTCAAAGATTATATGGCAATAAGTATTGCAGCTTTAAAAAAACATCTTATTCGGCTTGATTACAGTAGATTTTACTTACTATCTTGCATATTAGTATCATGAACCCTATTACTTTATTTGGGTAAGAAATTTACAATATTATGTAGCATAATACTGTTAAGAATTATACAATATACGAGAAATTGTTACGAACTTTCTGTACCACGATTTTTCTTGTAATAAGATTAAAAGAGTTCACTAGAACTTGAATGTTAAACTGAAATTTATTATAGATATTAGTGCCATTATATGTAGGAAATAGTTAAAAAGTTCTACAACGGCTAACCTTGAATAGTAATAGGCATCTTATCATATCAATTAACGAGATAACTAAGTTTATGACGACTATCACAAGATAAGACGTATTGTGTTAACAGTGCTATCTAAGTCCTAATCTCAAAGATTACAGTTCCAAAATCAAAGCAAGTGTATGCGTTTTAGTCATCAAACATGCAGACTTTACCGTTATAACCTTGAGTCTAACGTAGTTAATCAATTACGATATTTCTACTTCGTAACAGTAATGAAATATAAAATATAACAAGAAATTTTACGCCATGGTGAAGACCAATATTTGGCGTTAGCTTGACAGTTAATGTTTTAACACGAAGTTATACGCTATAGTATGGATTATACTGTACAAGTGTACTCTACAATACGATACTGAAATATTATGAAAGCATCTTTCTCAAAGAATAGGATTTTACTACAGTTTTAGATTTATTCTAATCTCGAAAGGCTATCAAACG
>NW_002060953.1:1572126-1596995 GCF_000150275.1 Trichoplax adhaerens | reverse complement strand
ACTTCATTTTTGCGTTTTTCTAATTAGTAAGGCATTATCCAAACTGACTAGGCATTATTCAAATTGTATAAATCTGTCGTAAATTACAATTGCAGTAGGCAATATCTTATTTAGCATTATAGTAGCATACTAAAAAGCATATTATCAGCTACAATACGCTATACATCATAAAATAAGGTAGAATTTTGTAAGACAGTATAATATTGTATTCTAAGTTGATGATATATTTAGTAATGTCTACCGTAGGTGTTGTGTTCAACATGAGATAGATATTCTCGTTAGAGGCTTAAGTGTTCAGTTGTAATGTAACTTAGTATTGTATTGTAGACTGTTAGCCATGTTTAGTATAATTTACGGTAGCGTAACTTCTATATTTATCCTAAGAGATATTTGGTATCTATAACTATAGACGGTAGTGGTATAGATTCTATGCTAGAGTATAGATGACTATATACAGTAAGGTGTTGAGTTACTAATAAGGTTATAGGTAAAAATAGAACTGTAAATCATATATTAAAATATAGTTAATTCATTGTATTTTGGCTGGTGTGAATAATGTCTACATAATTACTGTAGTCGTATCCATAACGGATTAATGATGGTCCGCAGTAGAATTGTGTTACTAAGAATAATTTACTAAGTGTAAAATGCGGTAAAAGGTTGCCATGCGGATTATAGCTGCGAATGCTACGAAAAGTATAAAAGCATGCAACTTTAGATTATTCTGTTAGTTCTATGTAGAAGTCTTTAGTAGTAGTATTCGGCTAGAATAGAGCTGTGTGTAGTTAATCTTTGTATAAGATTCTATAAAGCCCTTGTTTTTCTAAAATTGGGAATTTCGTGATCGGTATATCATATCCATATAGCTAGCTTAGTAATTGTAATCCTTTTGAAGAGCAGCGCTACAGTGCTCACGCTAGAGCTTCGCATGAAAGGTGTAAACTATTCTGTATTTGAGATGATAATACTGAAGTGTGTAGTAAGTAAGGTGCTAAGACTGTAAATGCGGAAAAGTATATAAGCGAGTAGTTTAGCATAGTAAGATATTTCTTTCTCGTTAGAGGTCCTCAGCTAATCGATTACGTTGCATCTTCGTAAACGAAGTTATGTTCAATAAATCTGAATTTTCTAAAGTTTTGAAGATTCTTGATCTATCAACCTCACAAAGTTATATTATTTTGCAATCAACTACAGAGTTAACGGAAAAGCTTTGGTTTGGGTTCTAATTTAAGATTATTTGTCGGTCTTTGCCTTTGTTTTAGTTATATTTAAAGTAACGTAGAAAGATAAATTTAGAATTACAAGCAATTAATGATTTTGAAATGAAATATGAAATATTTGAGATATCAATATCTAGCAATTCTATCGAGTTGCCAAATAACACGGGTATAGCGCTAAAAATGTAGAAAAAATTGATGTAATAATGGACAACATCAAGAAGATAAAAGTAACTTCATACAATTGTGATATGCCAATACCTAACGAACTGTAAATCTGACAACGTTGTATATTTAACGCTGTTAACAACGAGACCGCAATTTACTAAAATTTGGAATCGAGATATTAATCAAATGCTTCCTTTTTTAATTAGCTAATCAGATTAATTTATTCAAGGAATAATATATCACTCTAAAACAAGTTTTGAAATAAGAGATACTAATACTATTTTTCCAATCTATCATTGTATCATACTGCATTAATGATTTTCATTAATACGGAAAATGGCATAATTTTCTAGAATCTGTTCTAGTAGTATACTGTATTATAAGTATAGTATCAAAATTTAGTAGAGCATCAGAGTTATATTCAGGCCGCAGAATCGTTTATTATGTGTTGTTTTTGTATATTGTATGCATATTATCAATATCGAGTATTATATCAGAGTTTCATTCGGGCCAAGCCTGCTTGCAGCATATCGCTTTGGTATAACGGATGTATATTTGTACACCACGAACATCGAGTAGAAGCAGGACATCTTGATTTCTTTTACCCCAACTGATAATGAGTCAGACTCATATTTAAGCCAACAAATTGATAGCTTCAAACAAATAAATCTAATAATAGCAGATCTATTTCTAATATCAATATCTTATCAGACAGTAATGACGAAGTTCTAGGTTACAAATCGTTGGTACTCGTTTTTAGGAAATTCGGAATAATGTAACGAATTGGATTTAATTAGTAGTAACGCTATTAAATGTAATAACATTATCACAATAGATATCCAATTTATAATCGTCATAACAATTACAAATTTGCAATATTAAACTGTAATTTTTTGATAGCTTCTAAAATAACCGATTTTTGTAATGAAAACCTTAGATTAGAGTTTTCGTGATATTATTCAAGATAAGTATCGATTATTTTGAAAGAGAGAATTTTATCTTGCAAGATCAAATAAAGATTAATAAGGAATATCGATAATGATATTTTAATTTTTAAAAGCCCATGAATTCTTTATTGAAAATGACGCTAAAAGCATCTGCTTCATTAAAGATATCTTAAATTTGAAATATCTGAATTTCTTTATTGGATGTAAAACTTCCTTCAAGATCAGATCTTAAGTTATAAAATATTAATACAAAAGCAAAGGTAACGAAAAGTTCAGATATTATATTAATATTGAACATGGTACAGTAATTATTCTTTGTAGATCATTAAAAATCTTTTAATTGCCGAGGAAAGACAACAATAATTCATTGTTTTTCGAACTAGCTTATTTATTTCTTAAGGTTATTATGAAATTAAACAGAGAAAACTCAAATCTGTAACTATCATCGATTAGAAATAGTACCTCAAGCTCTACAAGGTTTTCATTACACCATGCTAATGTCATCGAAATTGAAGAAAGCATTCTTACATATCGCCTTCCTGTTAAGTCTAGTCAGCAACGTGACATTGAAAAATGAAAGAGCTCCAGTTTACAGCCAAAAATTTGGAAATGTTCAAATAATTGGTATTTTCCCAAATTCTTTACAATTTAACGAGACAACCAAGCTTTGCAGCCAGTATAAACTAAAAAATTTACAACTAATGCAAGCTATGATCTATGCGATCGACGAACTAGTTAATAGAAATCCAAAATTACTACCTGGACTTAAAGTTGGTTGGACATTGATTGATTCCTGTAAATCGCGAGAACTTGCTATGGCTTCATTAGAATATCATTTCAGAAAGTCTAACATTTTTCAACTGCTATCAAGCCGAAATTTAAATTATGCCAATCTTGATCCTTTTGTCCGAACTCTGCAGTATAACTTAAATAATACAGTTAGTTCGGAACCGCCAATTATCGGCGTTATTGGTGAAGATTCTGACCGTCTTACTATTCCTTTGGCCTATTATACAAGTTCCTTTCGCGTCATCCAAATTACCTATAATTCACGTACTACTGCATTAAGCTCTGGTGTTATGTGTCCTTATTTCTATCGCACGTCTATATCATATAAACAGCAAGCTGAAGCTATTGCTGATATTATTAGTAACTTTAACTGGAATTGGGTTTCAGTAATAGTTACAGGCTCTACTATTGATAGAGAATTCAGCACTACATTATTACGCCAATTCTCATTTAAGAAAATATGTGTCGCTAATAATATTGTAATATCTAATAATTATACCCAATCTGATATGATCAGCGCTATACAAAATCTGAAGAAAACGATTAAATCTAAAGTCGTTATTTTAACAGGTAATAATAAGATCATCTATGCGTTACTTAAGCAAGCTCAATCGCAAAGGCTTACTGGAATAACATGGATCGGTACTTATAATTGGTTAACCGAAGCACAAATAGCAAATATTAGCAGCGATATTATCCGTGGCGCTATTAGTATCGACGTCAATAAAAAAATAATACGCCACTTTGACGATTACTTACGTAAACTTAATTTATGCGATAGTCATGGAAATCCGTGGTTATTTGATGCACGGAAAGAAATTTCAAAATCGGCTACAGCTAACTGTAAATACGGTCCTCAAATGGCAAGGATTCTCAAAAGAACTTTTTACGTACCGCAATCATTTACAGCTTTTATCATGGACGCAGTTTTAGCCTTGGCGTATTCTTTACATCATAAATTAGGCTGTACTAATACATCTTGTCCCGCTCTTAATGCAATGGAAATTAATCGTGACCGAGAACAGTTAAATCATTGTTTAAGAAATATTCAATTTCAAGGAGTTAGTAGCGACTTAATACATTTTAACAGTGACGGTTCTAGTGGAACTGGATT
This sequence comes from Trichoplax adhaerens, assembly GCF_000150275.1. Classification (NCBI taxonomy): domain Eukaryota; kingdom Metazoa; phylum Placozoa; class Uniplacotomia; order Trichoplacea; family Trichoplacidae; genus Trichoplax; species Trichoplax adhaerens. The sequence continues at coordinate 1,592,760 of NW_002060953.1, read as the reverse complement.
TAACTTTGTTAATTATCAAAATGTATACATTAATAACTTGCAGTCGTTAAGTCCGATTGTAGTCGGTAACTGGAGTAAGGAAAATGGGTTAACGATTAATTCCACAAAAATAGTTTGGAATAGCAATAAAACTCCAACATCACGTTGTAGTAGGGATTGTAAACCAGGTTATCGCGTAAATCATGATTCCAGCTTACCTCTGAAACTGTGGACATGTTGTTGGAATTGCCGAAAGTGCTCTAAGTATAGTATCAGTACAACTTATAATCAGCTTAATTGCTCTAGGTGTCGAAATTTCTTTTACAGTAATTCAAATGGAACACAATGTATCAGTTATAAAGTTTTACGTTTCAATTGGAGAGGAGCTTTTGCAATTTTATTTTACATCATTTCATCTCTTTGCGTTATTAAAATGATATTTACATGGGTTGTCATCTACGTCTATAGAAATACTCCCGTTATCAAAGGATCTAATTATCCCTTGATGAATTTGTTATTATTCTGGTATGCAATTTGTATACTAACAGCGGGAGTATTTTTGGCACCTGATAACTCTACTTTATGTCAAATACGACTAATTTTAATTAATATAACTCAAATCGGAACCTCAGTAACAATTATTTGCAGAGTCAATCAAGTGGCATTAATTTTTCATCGCGGTTTCAAAAATAATTTTCAAAATCTATTTACGAAAACACGCACACAAATTATCCTTATATTTACGGTGTTAACCGTTACAAGTAGTATTATACTTCTGATAACTCAAATTCAACCGGTAAATATTCTTAAAATCGAGTTAGCAGATAATACTATGGATTTAATGTGCGATTATAGCTCTTCTCCTGCTTTGATTTGTATTATTGTATTTTGGCTCGCTACATTGATTTTAAGCTGCTATTTGGCCTTTCGTATTCGGTCTCTACCAGGTAATTATAATGAATCAAAAAACATCGCCGCAGCTGTGTTAATGTATGCCGCTATTGATATGATTGGATTTCCAGCCTTTCTGTCCACAACAGGGCGACTAAGTAAACTTATAGGGTGTTCAGTAGCATTATTTTATGGAATAGTGACCAATGCTTGCTACTTTCTTCCCAAGCTTTATATCATCTTCTTTCAGCCCGAGTTGAACACTCCAGAGCATGCTAAAGCTAGCATTACCGAATATAACTTAGCAAAGGTCGATCCAAATTCTAAAGTTTCGATAGTAGCGGTAACTTTGGCAGAGAATTCATCGCTTACTTCGCCATGGACATTAAGGAAAAAACTTATAACAAGCCGCATACAACCTCAAAATAATTCGATCACAGAAACAGAAGACTAACAAATGAAATTTACAATAGATTTTACTCAGTATCTTAGTATATTGGGAACCTCACTACTTTATTCGTGTTATGATTAAGCAATATGGGATAGCTTACTTTTATTAAGAATTATACAAAGTAAGATTGTAACTTAAGCGATTTATTTAATAGTATAAAATTTATGCTTCAATTATGATAAAGCTGATAGCTGATTTCGATCATAAAAACAGTAGAAGTTATTTTACTTTGTAATCAAATACTCTGTGACCCAAAAGCGTTTTGGCCTGACTTCTAGTGTAGGATTGTTGGTCTGTCTTAATACTTTTAATGTTCTATTCTATATATTTGTAACGTAACGTAAATGTTAAGATTCCTTCAGTATTAACTAGCGGAGTAATACTCTAATTATTGGCCCTAAGTACTATAGAAAGTAATAGTAATCTGTTTGAAGATTCTACTGTCATAAGTATCAGGATAATTATCCGGCTTATTATAGCCGGGTGTCGCTTCTGAGTTTGACTAATTTTCAAGTGAGGAATTACTATATAGAGAGTAGAGACTGTTAGATGTATTATTTGCATGGAATTGTGATTGATTAAAAATTGGCTAAGTCTGAATATCCGGTTTATCTTAGCCTCTTTCGACTGTTTCTTATGAGGGAGGAGAAGTGATATACGACGGATCTCCCGGAATCTGATTTGCATAGCGATTAAATAAACCTTCCGAATTTGAAGGCTATATTTATATCGGCTATTGCTATTGTGAAATAAGATAGTATTTTGCTAATTTTAGCAAATTAATCGAACGTGAGTGAAGTGAAGTAAGAGAGATCTAACAATACTTTAGTGATATAAAGTTTACAATTATAGTGAATTACGACTGTTATTAATTTAGTGACCTCGGGGATCTAAGATAGTATTTATCTCATCATATGAGATTAAATATTAGTTAAATTTAGATAACTTTGCTGTGATAATTTGATAGCCTGGTACCACCAATTGCTTTGTTTTGCCTATAGAAGTGGTGTAGTAATTAAATACTTCAAGATAGTGAAATAAGAAGGCAAACGTTTAAAATATTTCCAGAAATCGTGAGTTATTTCATTAGTTTGATTGGCGAAGACAGTAGCCTGCCCTTCATAATCCTAGCAAATGATTTTGCCAGGTTGTTATTGAAGCTTATCCGTAAACTGATACTTATCCTAAAGTTAACTTAAGTTAGAATTCAAAGCTATTCGTTTTAATAATTCTATATCCTTTTTACTATTTTCCAGTGGTTTATCCTGTATTCTTTCTGAGAAGGCAATAATAAATCTAATTTACTACCGTAATATTTATCTAATGAATCAGACTTTATTCGCTATATCATCTAATTAATAGCTGTAAATGCATTCTTTTCCCACAATCCTCATAAGTTCATGTATAAATATATACTATTTTATAATAAATGAAATAAATTTCTGATTACGTATCAAATAATGATAAGCCTTTCAGACAACCGTAATTTCATGATGTGACGGGACTTAATTTGAAATTCGTAGATCAAGTAATTACGAAACAAGAGAATTATCAATGCAACTCAATTAGCAAATTTGCAATTTTTCATCATTCAAGATATGAACCATTTCTTTTAATCAATTACAGCGAGATTGCTATTAATATTGCATGTATAGTGAGGACACATAGCTATTTAAACTCTATCAAATACAAATAGAAACAGAATATTTAAATTGAAACTGTACGGTATATAGAAGAGTTATTGTAGCCATTCCTCTCCTATGCGCTGCTATATACTGTGCATGTAGAACTATAATTCCCGTTATTAGCTAGAATTTAGTATGAGATTAACAGTTATAAATTATCCTTTTTCGAGCTATAGACTCATAGCTATTTTCAATTTTAGTCTATAATATATATTCAATTTTCGCCAAGCAGAATTCAAATAGCTTTTAGTTAACATTTTCATAACAATCATATTAAGGTCTTGCTTACGTATTTTGTTAATCGTAAAATTTATAAAGACTCTCTTTCATTTATTCTATTTTAAAATGATTCATCTAACTACGGTACATTATTTTTCCTGATTCCTAGGATAATTGAAGATAGTATAACTACTAGAAAGTATTTTGTCATCTAGATTAATACAGCAGTAGATGTCTTATTTATGAATGAAACCCCCAAATTTTTTTGTTACGTTCATGTCATTAATTAATTAATTGAAGTAGTATAGCAACTTTGCAACAATATGTAAGGCTTCAAAGGTCTTATCTATATCTTTTTAGGCCAATTAAGCAGCAATTAATGCAGCATCTATCATATCCTATGATAGTTTCTGTCTTAAGGCAATAGAGAACTCCAAAACTATGTATATATATCTGATAACACTCACATTAGTAGCTATTATACGCCATAATCAATACAAGTGCAATATATTGAGAATAATCCGTTTATTTAATTGTACGTAGTGGCGAACTGTAGGTATAATGTTAATGTTGGCCATATAAAACACTATCGGTTTCACTAGCAAAAGTAGCCTTCACACCGTCAAATGGCTTGAGTGAGTATCAAGCAATTCCTAAGCATCGTATGTAAATATAAAGAATCAAGAATAATTCATTACATTAAATGTAATAACAAATTTGGGGTTAGAAAACTCAAAAATCATATAAATAACAGACAATACTCACATTACAACTATTGTATACTACATTCAATTCACACTTAATAAATGGAGAACAATCGCTTAGTTCAATTAAAGAAAGTTTCAAACTCTTGGTATATTGTCAATATTGCCTATATAAATTATCATTGATTCAACTTATAAGAATACCTTCATACTGTTATCTTGCATATGTAAGTAACAAGCAATTTCTATGCAACTTAATCAATATAAATAAAAAATTCGAGGATATTTCATTATATTAAACGTAATATCAAATTTCTGTCTTAATGTTGTTCACAAAAAACCCGCGATTTAATGCATAACATTTGTCTGCATACATTCAAATATCTTCTGCAAGCTTACTATTTGTTAATTAGCTAGATATCGGAATTTTATCTATAATCATTGGGGAATAAAACTGGAATTGACAAATAAATAGTAGATGGGATCAAGGCTTTACAGTAGCTACTTTATTAAATATCAGATAACTTAAAATTTTAAGCATCATTTTTAATATTCTGTAATTTCCTTCGAGCAATACGTCCTTTGCTAATTGTAATTGAACCGAAACATAAATCTAATTAATATAATAACATCCGGTACGTCTAACTACTACTGGCTTTAATTTTGAGAAATAGGTTTCCATTGATCATGCAAAGATTTTATTACTGATCAGCTAGTAAAGGATAATAACTAATTCCATGACCATGGAACTTACGCTAAATTTACGCGTCACAAACCAGCTTCGCGTCAAGGATAACGTAAAACAAATCTCTAAATTACTATAGTCTCCGGGATTCAGTATCCGTTAACTACCTCACAAGAATTTAAACGCCTTTGATTCTACGTTAAACTCAACTAGACAATTGAAAACTACTTTATTCAACTATCAGACGGGCTTATACACCCTTCTACAGCAGCTAACATTCACGAGTTATCTTATAAAAATACTTAGGTGAGAACATCTACCTAACTAATTTTTCACAATCAGACTACAATATGTCCATTCACAGAATCATTTCAGTGTACATTATAGCACAGCATTAAATTTACTGAAACACATTTATAATTAGAGCAATTCCTATTGTAAGTAACTAGTTGTAATATAATATCACCAAATTTAGATATCTATTTCTTCACGGTAGTTCGTACCGTTACATTACGATAAATCTTCAATTAGTTATCAACGAGCTAATCATTAAACATCAAAAATGGATTGCATGGAATAAATCATTACTTATTTTTACTCGTCATTAAATTAAAAAGATCTCCATTATTTACGAGCAAACTCTTTAGCCAACTGTCATCTCATCTAGAAAAATTAAATTTAATATTAATCTAAGAATATGCTAAAAGATCGGTTTGTAAATGTTCCTTTACAAATAATCAATAATTTAATTTCCATTTCTTACATTACTAACTTATATTCTTATTAGCCATAAATGCTAATAATTAATCATAAATGGGCAAATAAAAAATTTATATTCTTTATTATATATTTAACAAGCCGTGCGTATCATAGGATACCAAGTATGAATTTGTAATATCGTAAAGTAACTAGATCCATCTATAATTAAGCTTCACGATATTTGTAAAGACCAAATTATGTATTCCGTTTCTAAGCGTAAAGTAACTTATTGCTAAGAATCATCAATATTGCTGTTTATGTTATATTTTTAACTAATAGTGAAAATCGTCGAATTTCAATCTATTGTGGAAAAAGTATAAAAATTTTCTGTTATTTAAAAGCAGGATACTGCTCTATCGCTACAACCCTTCCCTTTAGTACAATTAGCTTTCAAAATGGTCCTAAAGCAACTTATTAAAAGTTATATTTTTTTTTTCGTCATTGTTACTTTTGTAAAGATAAAGTCTTCACATTGCCATATTTACTCTTATCAACCAGGAGATATTCAAATTATAGGTGTTTTTCCTAATACCTTACATTATAACAGTACCTTAAATCAATGCTATGAATTCAATTTAGTCAATGTAAAGCTCACACAAGCTATGATATACGCTATAGATATTTTAATCAATGCCAATCAAAACTTATTGCCTGGTATCAAAGTTGGTTGGACACTAATTGATTCTTGCTCATCTCGAGAAATGGCTATGAAATTGGTAAGTTATGAATTAATGTTCAGTAATCCAGCCAATTTTGACTGGCCTTCATACCAAAAATTCAACCATATACCTAATCAATGGACTGATAGTAACATAAAATTTCAATATAATCACACAATGACCACTCCAATTCTTGGAATTGTCGGTGAGAAATCAGATGACATTTCAACTTCGTTGGCCATATATACTAGTAGTTTGTATTTTCTTCAAATCAGTTACGGTACATCCCACGTAAGTCAATCACTTCGTCAACTCTTTCCATACTTCTATCGTTCACGTTCACCAATAACGATGCAGGTGCTAGTATTCCTTGATATTGTTGCAAAATTTCGCTGGAATTATATATCTATTATCGTAGCTGGATCAAATTTTGCCGAGAATTATAAAAAAATTGTTTCTAAATTACTTTTTAATAATGAAATTTGTATTGGATATACCGGAATTATAAATGACAATTACACGCAATCTAATTTAAAGGAAATTGTATTAAAACTTAAATACTTAACTCGTTCGAACGTCATTATTCTCGCTGGTGGTGAAGCGCTTATTTATCCATTCCTTCGAAAAGTAGAATCCGAGGGTTTAGTAGGTAAGACATGGATAGGGTCGTATGATTTGTTAAGTTCTGCTAGAATTAATGCACTCAATCCTAGCGTAATTGGTGGTGCATTGGGTATGGATATAATGGATGGTTCGTTACAGGACTTTCAATCTTATTTAGACGAACTTGACTTCTGTAATAATATTAAGAATCCTTGGTTTATAGCAGCTTGGTCAGAAAAACTCCAATCTCTTGGAAATAATACTGAATCCATAATGGCAAGCTGTATAATTAATAATAATCTCAAACGTTACTTTTCAGAATCATTTTATTCCATGCATGACTCCGCTGCTTATGTTATGGATGCAGCATTAGCTTTAGCTTACGCACTACATAGCAAATTAGGTTGCAATTCAACACACTGTTCTCCAGTAGATAATCTTGCATCTCATTACGATCGACTAAAATTAAATGAATATTTAAGCAAGGTAACCTTTAAGGGCATATCAAACGACGATTTTCACTTTCGCGCCGACGGAACTAATCATTTACTTTACAATATAATTAACTTGCAAGTTCCAGCGAAGAGTATCGGTAAAGGTCCAATAAAACATGTCAAAGTTGGATATTGGGATGAAGATTACGGTTTAATTATTAATAAAACAAAAATAAAATGGAATAGTGGTATTGTACCAGTTGCTCGCTGTTCTGATGATTGTCAGCCCGGTACTTACCGTTATTACAATAGTCTTGACAAGAAATCACTAAAATGTTGTTGGCTCTGCACTAAATGCTACTTTCATTCTATAACTAATTCTACCAATCAGTCAAATTGCACTAAATGTGAGCCATTTACTGCTCCAAATGAGAACAAAACGAAATGTATTGGTTACGAAATCATTAATATTTCATTTAGAGATAAATACTTTATTATTGCTTGCTGCCTATGGTTTATCTTCTTGATTAATTCGATATTTATTTGGGTTGTCGTTATCATCAAACGAAATACTCCTGTAATTAAAGGATCCAATTTTACGTTGATTAATATTTTAATGGGTTATAACGCTATGTCCCTTCCTGCTTCAATCATGTTTCTTTGTGACAGTACTGTTTTCAATTGCACATTTAGATTACTACTCACTGCTAATAGTCAGACTGGCGTAGCAGTTACTGTCATTTGCAAGACAATTCAAGTAGCAGCTATATTCCGAAATGGCTTTCGTCAGCGGTCCTTATACAAGAAATTGTCAAAAACACGAAATCAAGTTATTGTTCTCATTGTAACTATGACTATTACTAACGCGATTATCGTTGGGTTAATCGTATATCAACCACTAAAAATTATCAAATATGAGAACGACAAACAACAGCTCGTAAAATCATGCGAAGTTTTCAGCTTTCCGGCCTTTACTGCTGCTGTAGTGCTATGGACAACAGCAGTTACCGTTGGCCTTGTATTTGCCTTTCGTATAAGATCATTACCGGATAACTATAATGATGCTCGATATATCTTGATAGCTAGTATTTTGTATGCATTTCTTGCATTAACCGTAACTCCAGTCATGTATTTTTTTCATGGTCAGTTGCGATCAATACTGTCTTGTTTAATGATGATATTTTATGGATTCGTGACTCAATTTTGTTACTTCTTGCCAAAAATGTACATTATCATTCGTCAACCGCATTTGAATACACAATATGAAGCTGCAGCTAGTATTGCTAAGTTTACATTTGCAAAGGTTGACAAGCAAACCAAATATCCTAATCAAATGCCATCAAGAAATAATGGAAGCACTGCCATATCTGCAATTTAGTTTCACGGTAACGACATAACTAAAAGAAATCATTCTTATAATTCTTTGAGTAATGATATCCGATAGCCTATAATTTGCACATTACTCCGAAATTCATTTCTTTACTAAATTTACTTTTCTCTGTAGGCGCATAATAAAATTATTTCGCAATTAGATAATATTATCAAGCCTTTTTTAATGGAAGCCTGACTTACAAGTTACCCAATAAAGGACATATTTAATGGTATGAAATTAATGTTAAATTGAATTGTAAGTAGTTCTATCTAATAATTATAAGTTCATGCTCCTATGATATTTACTAAAGTTAAGTAGCTTTGAATGACATTAATGTATCAAATATAATCGAATAAAAAGACTTTGTAAAACAACTTTATATTGGTAGTGTTAATGAAGCCGTAGAACCTTTATTTGATCTATTAAACATTTCCATTCAAATTCACTTCATAATAGTACATTTTAATAATTTCCTTTAATACATCAATCTTAAAAGTAAAAATTTACTAACCTAAACACAAAATAGTACTAACAAAGTTATTTATGGAAGGATAATTTTTTATAGAGTAGCATAACTCCTAAAGCCAAACACTTTAATTGGAGCAGTGATCATGCAATCCTATAATCTAGTAAGTATTGCATCAATAGTTCTGGCAATGCTAATAATAAGATGGATAATCATAATTAAGAAAGCTTTTAAAAGATCTCATTTTGTCAAACTGAATCATAAATAGGTTTTCGCCAGATAATTTACCTCGCGTATTATCAAATTGCAGTCATAAAATTAAATCAATTTGTATAACTTCCATCGTAGCATGCAAATTGAAGAAAATTGTGATTAATATTTCGAAATTTAGTTAGCTACAGCGCCATGCTAAAAAATCTTACAAAAATAAGGAGTCAAGTTACATTTATTTTTTGCTATTTGAATATGTATCGTAGCACTGATGTTTGGATTAAGTTTTTATCGCCAACTGTTATCCAAGCCAGTTCTCACTAGTTTCATCGAAGTTCAATTAGTTTGCATATATCTCAGTTCTCCGGTAGTAATGACTTTATAAGTTTTACCTACAATATTATAGCTTTTCAAGTTCGATCCCTACTTGAAAACTTTAATGAAGCGCGATTAAATGTCTGAGTCATATTACTATTATCTTGCCTGGTCGTGACCTCCATTCCGACATATTTCTAGGTAGCTAGAGGAATTCCAAAGATTACAGCTATGCCAGCAATATTTCTATCAGCTTATACAATTTTAATACCTCAGATTCTTCCAGAAATACGGATCATTATTTGTCTGCAGTAGCTACATAATCAATTACAATCTGTAAACTATGTGACTTATTTTACATATAGTATTAATGGTATTACTCTCAACTCCAAAAAAATTGGTGATAGTTACAATCGTAAATGATTTTTTAATAATCTAATTTATTTTGGCAGATGCCTGTAATCTTTTAGTTATTGCAGAAGTAAACTTAGCTGCCCCGCAGTTTTAGATTAAACATTAAATAGTTTCAACTAGTGTCAAAGATGATAGTGATTAGATTAGATTATATCTAATAATTATTAAATCGATTAAAACTTCAAATTAACAAGAATATTTTCCAACAAGATTCTTCAAATCCCCTATTAATTTATCCACTAATTGCACTGACCTTAAGCAAAGCGTGAGTTTATGTATGCACAATATTTTAAAACGGCTATGGTCAATAGAAAGAAGTTAATATTTTTCCTTCTAATAGTATTGATGTTGTTACATGGATATTATAATCGGTCTGACAATAGCACCCATAAATCGTTGCTGTTTCCAATACTAAGGTTATATTATTCATATCTTTACATGCCGAGGAGAATCCTTCATTGGCTTCCTAAGTATTTGAGTAAATCTCTTATTTAATTAGCAAAAATTAGCGCATACTCTCTCTTTATTTTGGAATTATTTTATAAATTAATAAATTGGTATCTGGAAGATTCTAGAACTTCGTCACACATTAGCTTAAACTTAACGTGAACAGCTCTTCAAAGACCAAAACACTTAGCCTACAGGTATTCTCCATGTCGCAAAGTTCCTTACAATTTCTAACCTTAAGTTTTCAGACAAATTGACTGATATATTGTATCTTAATTAGATTTGACTTTAAAAAAATAATCGACTAAGCACATACCCACCAATTACAAAATGTTAAATGGAGTTGAAGAAATTTAATATGGAGCAAATAACTTATTATCATACAACTCCAATTAATTCGCTCGAGGAACTAATACAACATCTTTAGTGATAGCCAAAAAGTAAACCTCTCTGTTGTATCAAAAAACTTTTTAATAACATTACCATAACTTAGTGTCATCAGATTATAGTTGAATTTAAATGCGATACAGTTAGATGACACTGAAATATTACTAATTTCCAGAAGTGTAAACGAGCTGCGAGTGTTTCATGCTTTAAAAAATCGAGAGGAGTTATATAGAATATTGTGATTGAGTATTACACGGCTTTATATGCTAGTAAAAATATTGATAAATGATTGATTACTTAATGCATCTAGGGAAAACAAGTTCTTCTGCAAACTATTGACACAACAGAGAGGTTTGCTTTTGGCTATCATTAAAGATGTTGTATTAGTTCCTCGAGCGAATTAATTGGAGTTGTATGATAATTACTGGTATTCAAAATTTTCTGTTAGTAACTAAGTCAATATTTTGAAAGATACATCTGTCTAGAATTACTAATTTAAAATAAATTCTTGTATTTCTTTGAGCTGCTATTTCTGAAAGAAAAAAATTAAGCAATTGGTAATATTATAAGAGAATGAGTTGAAATATATAGACAATAAGATCTTCATAAAAGCTGAACCTAGTTAAAGTCAATTACAGAGTCTTTAGAAAGATCTGTAATATAGGTCTATAGACAGGAGCGATATTTACAATAAGACAAAAATTATCGTATAATTAGCTTTACTCAAATCTAAGGCGTCATTTTAAAGGGTACGGTAAAAGTTAGAAATGCCTTTATAACTATCGATGAATGAAAATAAAGAAAATTAAGAACCGTTAAATTATTTTCATTCTATCATAAATACATGTTTACCAAGATCTGCTTAGAGTCAAATTTTATATAAGAGAACTATTATGAAGAACACGTAAATGTACAATTTTGAATTATTATAATCATGAAATCTTAATAATATATTGGCCTTACAATGCGATCCAAATGACATACCAAAATGTTAAAATCTCAATGTAGTTTATGCTAAACAATACAAGCTTTGTTAACACCATTTTTTTTTATTTAGGGCGGACATTACTATTATAGCTTTCGCTAACAATTCTGTAACTTAATAATAATTGCCATAATGTTGCTAATAGATAATTTATTGACTATCATACTTAATATTTCATCTGCCAATAAATCTCGTATCTGAATTTCAACAATTACTAGTAAGTATAAACATATGTTATGGAGTACATAAGTCGAAATTTTTTTAATACACACTTGCTATAAAGCTGCCAGGTGGCGGTGGTCCAGTTCTTTCATTCTGTTGCTCAAGTGTTGACATATTCTATTCATAGCCGAAGTCTCATTAAAATTAGGAAACATCATTGCATCAGGTTACTTTGCATTGTTAGTAATTCTTTTCGAGAATGTAATTGTTCAAATAGCATCTAAAATACCTCTTGTTAAAAAACTAATTAATTAATCTAGGGCAAGTGCAGGCGCTATGCCACGTAATTATATCAAAATATCTGAATTGATGTAATAAGCAGCCCATGCTAGGACTTTGCATCATTTAATTAGACATCTTTCAGAGATACACTCATCATTTTTTAGCGCTTTATAATTATTGCATTATAAGGCAATAGACTGTAGATGGCTACCGGTTGTGCAATTTCTCAGCGGCTTAACTATTTCATTGCGCTTCTCCTTATAACAATTTCAATTTATCCTGGTAGTAACAATATTGGATATGCTCAAAGTCGACGTATGTCCATGAAGGCTGGATTAGTACAATTACAAGCTCTTTTCCCGATTTCCAGTCGATATAACGCGACAAGTCGACAATGTAGCGATATCAGTGTAAAAAATATACTATTTGTACAGGCTATGATATACACTGTTAAGGAATTAGTCAATAATAATCCAAATTTATTACCTGGAATTCCGGTCGGGTGGATTGTTATCGATTCCTGTGGCTCTCGTGAAATAGCCATTTCTGCCTTATCATCTAGTCTAATTTTATCAGAAAGAAAGGATTATCAAAATTTACAATGTAAGCTGATACAAACCAGTGGCAATAATAATAGGTTGTCAGATATGGTAAGCAGAGGTCACAACCATGAGCATATGTCCAATCATTCGTACATAATTGGAGTTATAGGTGATGAGTCGGACGACGTTACGGTGGCAACTGCGGCCTATACCGGTAGCCTCAGAGTCTGTCAAATAAGCTATTTTTCTTTCGACTATACACTAAGCCTTCGTCGATACTTTCCATTCTTTTATCGCACATCCCCACCGGCATCTTTTCAGGCGACAGCAATCATGGAATTATTAACTCGTTTTAATTGGAATTTGGTTTCATTTGTCTTTGCAGGCAATACAGCCATAGATTTAATATCCAAATTTATCTATTTCGCTGGTCCTTCATATAATATCTGCTATAGCTATTTGGGTAAAATAAATGATAACTACACCAAATCTGAGTTGGTCGATGTTGTTTTGAATCTAAAAAATCAATCATCACGTGTAATTGTATTGATTGGTGTCGAACGTGTAGTTTATTCTTTCTTTAAGGTTGCCGAAGCATTAAACTTAACTGGTATGACCTTCGTAGGTTCTTATACTTGGTTAACTTCTTCACTCATGTACAATATTAGGGCCGATGTTATCGGAGGTAGTATTGGCTTTAAATTTAAAGGACGATCATTAGATCGTTATCATAGTTACTTAAAAAACCTGAACCTATGTAATAATGGCGATAATCCATGGTTCATGGATGTACTGAAAACTCAACTTAGTAAAGCAGGATATAACATCAGTACAGTTTTGAAAGAATGTACAATTGAGCAACTACAGTTATCCTTCCTTAATTCAATTCATTCGCCATCATATATCTCTATATTTGTTATGGATGCTGTACTTGCGCTAGCTAACGCATTTCATAACGCGATAGGCTGCAATTCAACCTCGTGCCCACCATTAAATGATATCGACTTAAACAAGCTGCGTCTTAATGATTTTCTTAACCGTATTCAGTTTCCTGGTGTGTCAAGTAATAATTTCCAGTTTGATTTCGAAGGTAGTCCAATTATGAAACTAGATATTGTTAATTTGCAACGAGAAACTAATTATGAAAATCGAACAGTGAGGCCAGTTATGATCGGTTATTGGGATAGAGAGGCTGGTGTAGTTATTAACGAATCATTAATTGATTGGGATAATAATTCAGTTGGAAATAACGCTCCTAACTCGCGATGTTCATCCCCGTGCCTACCAGGGACATATTGGTATCATGATAACAGTATTGATAAACGTTATCGTCCATGCTGTTGGAAATGTAAAGTATGCCCCAAGCAAAGTATCACCAACACAACAAATCAATATTCTTGTATACAGTGTTCAAATGAAACTAAGTCCAATGCCAACAGAACTGCATGTATTCCTTTGAAAGTTGTAACAATTCGTTGGGATGATACTATTTCCATTGTATTCTATATTGTCGCGAGCTTATACTTAATTGTTTTGCTATGGATTTGGTCAGTCATGATTCGGAAAAGGGATACTCCAGTTGTAAAAGGTTCTAACTTTACATTAGTCAATATATTACTCTTTTTTATTTCCTTATGTGTCCCCGCAGGTGGTCTATTTTTAAGGCCTCCATCAATGATAGTATGCCATGCCAGAGTAATATTAGTCACCCTTATGGATATAGGTATACTTGCCACAATCTTATGTAAAACAAATCAAATTTCGGTCATTTTTCAAAATGCTATCAATCAGGATTCTAAAACTGCTCCCCTGAGAAAAACAAGCGTACAAATTTTATTCATTTTCCTCATTGTATTTATCAATATTGGTATTGTAGTTTGTTTAATGCTAATCTATCCTATAAAAGTTACCAAAAATGTGAGAATTGAAGGATATTTGACGATAATTTGTTTCGAAGAAAGCAGTTACCCCAGCATATATCAGCTGGTATCCTCTGGCATATTGGGTCTACTATGCGTCTATCTCGCTTTCAAAGCCCGTTCATTACCAGACAATTTCAATGAATCTAGATATATTTATTTATCTTCAATTCTGCTTCTGGCTTTGGAATTTATTAGTAGTCCTGCATTATTCCTCTTATACGGTATGGTTCGTGACTATCTCTTGTCCCTATTTATGCTAACCTTTGGTCTTTCGCCTTTACTGTGCTTCTTTATTCCTAAAATTTACGTTATTTACTTTCGGCCGGATTTAAATACCAAAGCTGGAATAAAGAGTAGTATTACGCAGTTTACATTTAGCAACCTATCCGGACACACAAAATGTGGACAGTCTTACAAATCATCTGATTCAAGCGCCACTATCACCAGTTCATGAGCTGGTTAGAGCTGGAAACTATTTTATCATCTGATCTTTCTGACAGAATTTTAGTATCATAGAAATAGCGCAAACTGTAATATTGTCCGTTATTATATAAGTAATGCAATATTTTATTAATTTCTTTAATGTTATATTACTTACTGTGGGATTGGTTAGCAATACATACAGTATGTGTAAAATGCAGTTTAGAATTTTATGATGGTTAGTATGGTTTATTCATGTGATCGCAGCATGAAGAAATCTACAACATCCGTTTATTATGATTATTAAAAAAGTATTTTATTGATGTACTGATATTGAACGCTATAAGTTTATAGTCTCTACGAAATTATGATGGTTATTCTCAGTATGTATCAATCAGTTAATTATCATTAACTCAACTTGCGGAAAATATTGCCTATCTATAAAGTATATTTAATTATAAAAGCCGTAAATTACATTCGCATTATACTGTATTTGTTCTGTCGCATTAATGCAGGTATGTATTGTATTGCAAGTTGATGTGATTAAAACAGTTCTTGTCTCAGTATCTCATAAAACAGGTACTAACCATTAATGGCATATGTGTAGTAATTGCAGTCTTGATTAAAAAAGTGCCCCAACTAAATGTATAGATATATTTCTAATGTCTACCATGTAGCAATGCGCGTTGATATACATCTTCCAAAGCAGTGCATTACCCCTTAAAAATTCGTTAAGCTTTCTATATGCAAGTGGACAAAGGGGGTAACGCACCGCTTTGGAAGATGTACATCAACGCGCATTGCTGCAAGTCCTTATCATTTTGGTTTTAGCTACTCCAATTGTACATTAGGACAGGATCAACGATAAGAATTTAATTCAGTAACAAAGTATACAAAGCGATGGTATTCAAGCATGCACTCTACTGCACCGTAAGTAGTGTAATTTTTAGATCTCCCAATACAATATAACGCTAAGCACTGCTAGAATGGCGTTGACGAACTCAAGAAATATGAAATTTTTAGCTTCATAGCCATAGACAGTCAACAAAATACTGATTCCATAATATCTTGAAACGTACACGGATAGTACAAGAAAGGGCGACAATATTTTAACATGAGAATGTAGTTGTAGAGCAGGAATTGTATTAGTAAGGTCAATATGTTAGCAAAGATTGCGTAGGTCATGTGAAATTGCAATCACTACAGAGCCATGATCTAGTCGATTTTTCCGTGGTACAAGGAAAAATCCAAACGTCCAAGGTGCAAATAAAGTGTGGGGTAGAAATAGGAAAGTGTAACGGCAAATATCATGCTCAGCACCCATCACTTGTTCTGATATGGTCATTGGACATTGGATGTTGTACTATACACTTATACAGTATAGTACAGTAAGTGAAAGGACTAAACTTGGTATTGCAGCAACATGGAAGGACAGTATGAATGAAATGGTCTTGGACTCTTGGCACAGAACACAGGATCCTATTCTCGCGAAATTAATGTTACTAGCTGCACTGATCTGCCATGTTCAGGAGGCGAGATATTTCACCTTGAAGGTTATATGAATTAACGAAAGGTTCTAGATATCATTGTATTCAATGACTGATAACATTCAGTCCCCTAGTTGATGATCAATTTATGAACAAAAGATTCTAGATATAATTGTATTCAAGCATAGATAACATTTAGTCCCCGAACTGATAACCAATTTTTTTCAGCACTGTTACGCTAGACCAACTGTTCTCATGATTCCATGTTTACAAATAAATTTGATCATCATTCTTTCCTTCTATTCCTCTAGTAACCCTTTCCTAATTCGATCCTGAATAGGAACATTCAAGTCAAAAATAAAAAGGAGGAAATGGACTTGCAATTGTCAATCCTGATTGAAAGTCAAACTACTACTAGTCTACTATCCTGGAAAGATTGCATAGTACTGTACAGTGTACAGTACTAAAGTCCATCAATGTCTTCGCCATTCTAATACTAATCATTGTATTACAGTCCGCGCTACAATACTGCACTGTAATCCTGCCACTTGTACTGTAACGTACAGTGTACAGTGTACAGTACATTATGCTGTACTGTGGTACTGTACCCAGGGGTGGCCTTGACGGTCTATTCCAGGCTGAGCTAGTGGCCAACCAGTAGCGAAATGTCGATCCCGGCGATAGTAAATTAACTCGATGTGCAAGATGATAATTGCATGATACGACAAATAGCGTATATCTATTCAACAAATATATTGAATAATCCATCGCTAATGCTGTTAACGACTGTGTTATAGCCGTATAAGTCAGCTGGGAGAATCAAAAATGCCACGAATGAAAAATTTCTTTTCTCTTTCCTTTTTTGTACGCTATGCTAGAAGTTATCTCTTTCTTTTCCTCTTCATCCTTGTTATTTTAGGTGAGCAATTCAGTATTGTAATTTCAGTTATGCGATGTGATGATTGACATTTCATCTTCAATTATTCAATCCTGGTACTGTTGTGCATGTTATAAATAGTTTCACTTAGCGGTATTCATGGACCTAAAGGTTGGATAATGTAAGTTGCGATATAAATTGCTATTCGGCTATCCTGCTAACTGCAGAGAGTGCCAATGGTGTCTCCAATGGCGTGATTAACCTTTCAGTCTACTTCATTTCATCATTGCCAATTCTATGGCAACTTGTATAACCGATACTTTGTAGGGCAAATACAATAGATCAGACCGAGATCTTGAATAAATGGAGTAAGCATTATATACAGGTATAGTGACGAGAATAGCAAGCAATCGGCCATGGAATAAGCAATCAATTTCTAACGTAATCATGACTAGCAATATCAATAATGGTCAATAACCTGATAAACGAATCAATCGTCTATTGCATCATGCACCTTTAAGAGTTTGCTTAAATTGTACAGTGACTATGATAGGACTAACCATTCCCCTTGTAATGACATGTAACTATAGTCTTTAGATGATCTTCAGCTGAGAGTGGAGAAGTTGGAAAACAAGTAAGGTCTTATTTATAGACGAGTTGATAGAAGTTTTTAAAATGGGATATCGTGACTTACAATCACAACTCGAAGAGATAGAATACAAAAGAAATGATGGAGCTACATTAATAATTCCTTTAACTTGGCAATTTCGTTAATTGATGATAGGCAAAAAAATTACCCACCTGTGAAATCATTAATAGAAGGCCAACGCTTGAGAATCTTGGTTAGTGATATTATAGGATAGTCATCATATTCCAATTTTTGCGGTACTTCTGTCTTAACTGTGAAGTTTATCTTACGTATGGATGATGTTACCTCTTAATTACATATTTTTGTAATCAACAGTGAAATGCTGCAAGAATCGTACTTATTATTTGTTTAAATGTCATAACTAGATTACTGGTGGTGCTGGATTTGTTGGATCTCATCTTGCAGATGCGCTAATGCTTGCTGGTCACGAAGTACGTAAATTACGCGTATATTAATTTATATCTATCATTCATTCATAGCATATACATAATAGATATTCATCATTCTACTTTAGGTCACAGTAGCTGACAACTTTTTTACTGGACGAAAAGTGAATGTCGACCATTGGTAAGGCCCCACACATAATCATTTTTGCAAATCACGTTGATACAATCTTCCTAGCAAATAGATATTCTCATTACTAACCATTCACTACAGGATTGGTCATAAAAACTTTGAACTACTACATCATGACATTACGGAACCCTTACGAATTGAAGGTGCAGTATGATCTACATTGAACTAATTTAAATTAAATTTACTAAAAAAACATCCATGATTTTACAGTGGATCAAATATATCACTTAGCTTCACCTGCCTCTCCTCCGCATTATATGTATAATCCAATTAAAGTGAGTATATTTCTCCGGCGAAATAGTTTTATAACAACGAATTGGTATAGTTGAATTACTGCTAAGTTAATATCCTAGAAGATTTGCCTACGCAATCAAATTTCTATGATAATTTACTAGTACTTTACCACATAATTTTTTAAACTCTTTTACATTCTATTCTACAAAAGACAATAAAAACTAACACCATTGGAACTATGAACATGCTTGGTAAAGCGACATCTATATAGGTTATACTGTAATGTTGGTGGTACGAGTAGCTGTATTCATAAATTCTTATTTTATCAGGCTTAGCTAAACGCGTCAAAGCGAGACTTCTATTAGCATCAACCTCTGAAGTCTACGGAGGTATCTCAATTATCTGATATACGCGTAACTAAATTTTAATTTCGTCCAATTATCTTCAATGTTGATGTTTGCTATTTTCACTGTTGCATTATTGCTATATCATCTAGATCCTGAGGTATACCGTTATAAAGCTCAAGACTAGCGTAATATCAGCTATTAACAATGCAGGTACCAAGTAATTAATATCAATATTTCTGTAGATTCATCCTCAGCATGAAGGTTACTGGGGTCATGTAAATTCGATTGGACCCCGTGCTTGTTATGATGAAGGTAAAAGAATTGCAGAAACGTTATGCTACGCTTACAAAAAGCAGGTAAAGAAGTGAAATATCTTTCTGATTAAATGTTATATAACTAATAATTCATAGCCCTAAAGATATATTTTTCAATTCAACGCAGGAAAATGTTGCTGTTCGTGTTGCGAGAATATTCAATACCTATGGACCAAGAATGCACGTAAATGATGGTATGTTAGTACAAATATTCTTAATACTCTCCATATACGATAAAATTGATAGATGCACTATACTGATTTGTTCGGTATCGTGCTTTAGGTAGGGTAGTAAGCAATTTTATTATTCAAGCCCTGCAAGGGAAACCGCTAACGGTTTGTATTAATGCTGTAGCGTACTGTTTGCAGTATTCATAAGATTTTACTATTTAAATTCTTATAGGTGTACGGAAATGGTAAACAAACTAGATCTTTCCAATATGTTAGGTATGATATTTTGATAGTTAAAAACTTAAAAGGAATTGTAAGTAGCAATACAAACAATAAAATCATTTATTCTTTTATAACGCATTAATATGGTTATATCAGCGACCTTGTCAGAGGGCTGATCACGTTAATGAATAGCAACGTCTCTTCTCCTGTTAACCTGGTAAGAGAAATCTTGTTTGTTCCATCTTTTTATCAATTGTAAAATATTATTTATACTTATCGACTGAGTTACTGCGGATATATCATTAAAATTTGAAAGGGTAATCCTGAAGAGCATACAATTGCTGATTTCGCTGAATTTGTAAGAAAATTCGTAGGTTTGTTTCGCTACTACTACCGTCAAAAGTTGTCTATTGAGAAAGTAGTTTACCAGTTTTATGTCTTGGCTATCAAATTATAATACCATTTTTCAAATACTATTAGCTTATAGAGCGTGAAAAATAATTTGTAGCTTGTTGATATTCGATCTATAAACCGTTATCTTCTACATGCATGTGTATGCTCTCACAGGCGGTAAAGTACCTATAGTAAATAAGCCAATGCCACAAGATGATCCTCGAAAACGAAAACCTGACATAACTAAAGCAAAAACATTGCTAAATTGGAAACCCGTGGTAAGTTCACGCATACATTACTTTTCTAAGTTTACTTATGAAGCTTGAAGTCGTTTTGTGTACAACGAACTGAAGATATCGATCCCGAAAATAT
>NW_002060953.1:1565663-1571427 GCF_000150275.1 Trichoplax adhaerens | reverse complement strand
ATTCCTATTATTCAATATATAATTTATTATAAGGCTGCACAATCGATCTATGTAAAAAAAGTGCAGTTGAGTATAATTATGATTCATAACTGTTACTATTTTTGCGTTATGCTCTATCAGTGCAGAATAACAATTTCACGTTAATAATTTAAAGATACAATTTTACTTGTATTGTTTATAAGAATTTCTCACATTGTTGTCAGATTAAATTTTTGAATAATTTTTAATTCTATGCCGATAATCTTTATTTTATAGTTCATGTTATATGTTCAAGAGTCGCGATCGAAAGGTTTTTAGATTAGACGAATAAGTCCCACCAATAGAGGAGAATAACAGGACGTGAGGGATAATTACTATGAACTATCGATTATTATAGGCCATGAAATTTATAATAGCAGTCTTGTTAGCCATATGATGCTTTTATCTTCTTATATAGACGTCATATATTTATTCTACTGTCCCTCTTTTGCCATTATGACGTTATCTAGTCTTCAACATGACGATAACGTTTGAGTAAGTCATGCGCAGAAAAAAATTGTTTTCCGTTAATAAAAACTACAAGTTCGCCATTTAACTTCGATTGAAAAAATTTTTTTCAATTGCTCTACAATTGCTGTAACGATAGATTATTTCGTTGATAATCGTTAATGTTTACACCCATCGTTGCCAAGATTGTTATCCTGGATGTCTTGCAAGATTAAACTATGTCAACAATAAAACTTCTTTGAAAGGAATATTAGACCTTTGCCTGTTCTTTTCTATTAAATTCAGGTCGATTTTTTCATGTTTAGATATGTTGAAAATCAACACGTTACTCCTATTCTTCTGCGTTTTTCTAATTAATTTATTCGATTGCCATGGTTTAACGTTTAGCAAAAATCAAATTATTAGTCGAAAATCTGGTCATGTTCAGCTGCAAGGTATATTTCCCAATTCGCTTCGTTTCAACCTAACTACTAGATTATGTAGTCAATTTAGTATGACCAATATACAGTTGACTCAAGCCATGATTTACGCTATTGACAAATTGATTAACGATAATCCAAATCTGCTGCCTGGTATTCATGTTGGTTGGACATTAATGGATTCTTGCTCATCACGAGAATTAGCTATTACTGCTCTTACAGCCAATGTCTTCTTGTCAGAACCAGAAGAATTTCCGGAATTGGAATGTGAAATTAATATTGACAACTTAAATAAAACACAAATTACCATTATGGATGGCCTTAACGCCAATAAAACTAATCATCCGCCAACATTTGGAATTTTAGCAGAGAAGTCGGAATTTGTTACTTTATCTACTGCATCATTTACAAGTAGCCTCCGGCTCCCTCAAATTAGTTATTTTTCTTTTAGTTCACTTTTAACGAATCGAAAATTTTATCCCTATTTCTACCGTACTTCTCCTCCACATCATGCTCAAGTTGATGCTTTAATGGATATTGCCACTAAGTTTAATTGGAATTGGGGCTCAGTGGTGGTTGCCGGTAGTGAAACGATCGATATTGTTCTACCGATGCTCCAGAGTATTGGAATTTCCGGCCGAAAAATATGTATTGGAAATATAGCTACTCTTTACGATAATTATACTCAAAATCAACTAGTAAAGGTCATTCACGACTTAAAGATACGGCCTACTTCTCATGTAATCTCCTTAGTAGGTGATGAATCTATTATTTATCACCTTCTTCAGCAAGCTCAAGCGCAACAACTAACAGGTAGAACATTCATTGGCTCGTACGGATGGATAAATTCCCCTCGAATTCGTAAGATAAATGCTGATGTAATCGCAGGCGCAATTGGAATTGATTTGAAAGCCAATACATTAATAGACTTTGCAAAATATATTTATCAACTCGATTTTTGTAACAACTTGGCTAATCCTTGGTTTATGCAAGTATGGCGAGAAACGTTGAAGTCTTTAAACTATAACGTTGATGAAATTATCGCCAACTGTACTTTAGAATTAAAATTAAAAAGTATTTATAGGGATTCATTTTATTCTATTAGTTATATTTCAGCATTTGTAATGGACGCTGCATTAGCTTTTGCCCATGCATTGCATGAATATCTAGGATGCAATGCTACGTATTGTCCTCCAATTCATACGATTGAAAGAATCTCTGAAACATACAATCGTATCCTAAGTAATATTACCTTCAAAGGAATTACCGGTCAACATTTTCGTTTTCGATCCGATGGTAGTAGTAAGTTGTCTTATAACGTTATTAACCTCCAACCAAGAATAATTAACGGTACTACTAGTATTGAGCCTATTATCATTGGTTATTGGAATGATCAAGAAGGTCTAAAAATAAACGATGAGGAAATTGTCTGGAATAGAAATAGACCATGGTTCGAAGTACCTCAATCTAGGTGTTCTATCGATTGCCAACCTGGATTCTACCAAGTTCGCAGCCAAAATATTCTGAATCGTTTATGTTGTTGGACATGCCATCCATGCTTATCACCGACAATATCTAATACAACAAATCAATTTGAATGTATAACATGTCAAAGTTTTACTAAGCCAAATGCTAACAGAACTCAGTGCATTGATTTTGATATTGTTCAATTTAGTTGGAATCATGGATTCGTTATCGTCTATTACATCGTGGCCTCTATTTTTATTATATGCCTCCTATTCTGCTGGGTTATCATTATTTTTAAAAGGAATACTCCAATTATTAAAGCATCTAATTCTATTCTTCTAAGTCTTGTTTTATTCTTTATTTCAGTATCTCTTCCAGCTTCTTTGACTTTTTTCTTGCCAGTTCGTAAAGAAGTTTGTTTAGCAACTGTCTGCTTAGTATGTACTACCGATTGTGGCATCCTGCTAACTGTCATATGTAAAGCCAACCAGATTTCCTTGATATTTAAAAATTCCATCAATCATAATTCCTTTCGATCCAAAGTAGTTAGGAATAAATACCAAGTTATCAGTATTATATTCATTTTACTCCTACTGAATGGCCTCATGATAGGAGTATACTATTATAAGCCAGCAGAATTGCTTAAGCTGCAAGTATCCGGGGCAAACTCGGGGCAAGCTATGGAAGTTATGTGTCGAGTTGGAGGAGAGCCAATTTTTCTAATTGCTACTATTAGTATAGGTATCTTATGTCCAGTTACATTATTCATGGGGTATCGCACACGATCATTACCGGATAATTTTAGTGAGGCAAAGTTCATATTTTTGTCTTCGTTAATGCTTCTTTGTGTATCCTTGACAGGAATACCAGCATTTATAGCTACAACTGGGATTCTACATAGGATTATTGGATCCATAACTACCCTTTTATTTGGTTTAGTTCCTTTAATTTGTCTTTTCGCACCTAAATTTTATATAATATTCCTACAGCCTGAGTTAAATACTCAAGAACAAGCTGTAGTAAGTGTGGCTAACTTTTCTTTTGGAAATAGCAAGCCTGCAGCAAGATCGCCTTTACCGTATAACTCCACTGACAGTTATATGCAAAGTTCTCCCATAGCTATTGGACGTAAGATTCTTTCTCCTCAGACTCCAAATAGGGCAAGCTCATTAGCCGTGAAAGGCATAACTAACCCGGAGTTTATTGAAAATGATGTACTGTAGTAACAACTTTACTAACTTCTTCTATCAAGTTTAATGTTCTAAATTTTACACAAACTTGAAGCATAAATTCAATTTTCGCATTTTGCTGGTATAAAATTGGCATTACACTATTTAGAAGTTTATTTACAAGTTTTACTTAACTAAAGATGAGAATTAAAAGTAGCCAATCATTGTTGGCTGGAAGATTCTATTCTCTCAACTTGATTGACTTAAAAAATTATCAGGGTTAAGTATTTTTTATCTTACTACGAATTTTTGCTGCAACAGATACTATCTACTACAAAATGTCACACCGTACTAGTTCAACAAATGTATAAAGAAATATGTATTATGAAAAAATATTAATTTATTTCTATCTTATAAATATCAAAAATCAAGCTATAACTTCGAAGTGTTAATTTATCACTTTATTCGTAATTTTTCTCGTAACCTGGAATGTAGGAACGATATTTCATTAGCTAGGGATGTCAAATTTCTTCTGATTTATAACAGTCCTGAAATTTACCTCTGCTATATTTTAATATAGAATTAGCATTTATATTACAACATCTTACTTGACTAATTTTAAATTATAAATTAGCATAATAATTTAAAATTACTGATATTAATGCTTTTAAGATGTCACCGGTGTATACGAGCTCTTACGCCTTTTCTGCTTAGGTATGCAAAATTTTAGCCTCAAATAAAACTAAAATTGTTTCTTATTGAAGGACTTATTTTGTTTGAAAATTATTTAAAAATATCTCTAAACTACTATATGTCTTCCCACTGACGAACGTTTAAATTTGTATATTTAAGTTGATCTTATTATCGTTTTGTAGAATAACTTATAATTATTGGAATATTAACTAAAAGAGTAACATGACTACTCAGATTGAAACTCGTACCTAAAATCCAAATACTAAACGTGTCAAAGCACTACCTTGAAAACATAAATATTTAATCCATAATAATAAAGAAATTAAAGATATTGCTCACTCAGAATTAGTTTATTTACTAGTAGTTAAGAAATCTATGAAAGGGTAGTCATGTTGTAAGTATAGAAGCTCTGTATATGGGTACACCAATACTTATTTACCTAACATTACAGCAAATTACGTATTAACTCCACGTAATTTTGATATTAGCTGATGACAGGCATTTCCAAACCCTCCTTTCATATTCAAATCATGCTCACCAACTCTCAATTACTTTGTGTACTAGTATTATATCTTATTACTGAGAATTTTTTCCACAACAATTTGATGTAATTTAAATCTAGAAATTGGTGACATGCACAAGATCACTGAAAGTAGTAATTCAAAAATAGAAGATGATATCAATGTAACAGAATACAGGTATGATCACGTGAATAATCCAATGAATTGATTATAGGGTTGACTTTTGATGTTTAATTCAGTATTCTAATTTAATGATTCAAGTACTATATCCTACAGTCATTTGCCTAACAAATCATTACTGTTATTTATTTCTAGTGCGATCATTATGGTATATTGTCTATTAAATGAGTTACGACTTAATTCTGATATAATCATGCGGAACTGTTTAATTAATAGTAATTTGAAAGAACTTTAAATCGCTCTATAGTATCGGTTTTCTCTCTGGACACGCTATCAAAGCTGCTTTATTATTTGTTTAAGTATCGCATAAGTTCCTAGGTTGCAATAGGACCAACAGTATATATCAGCAAGATCATGTTTCCAATTATCAATAATTTAATGATTTTCTTAGTAACTTACAATTTTCTACATTTATAAATGTAAATATAACTTTCTCATCTGAAGGCTCAGTCAAGTCACTCCTCGTTATAGCTAATTTCCAGAAAGAAAACTACAGTAAATATGCAAACCTTAAAAGAGCTAAAATAGGTTATTGGTATAAATTACAGGGTCTAGTTATTAATAGCGACAAAATTATTTGGAATGGAAAGCGACCACAGAACGATATTTCGATAGTGAGATGATCTATCGATTGTCGTCTTGCATATTATCTATATTACGATTAAAATATTTCACAATCAACGCAATTATGTTGTTTTAAATGTCGAAAATATCCCGTTTACCAGATTTATAACAGTACCAGTTTAAAGTATTACAATTTATGTTCTAGTGTAACTCCATCCAACTCTAATTATACAGAATTTATCGATCTGTAATTAATTTGTTTTAA
>NW_002060953.1:1546136-1564826 GCF_000150275.1 Trichoplax adhaerens | reverse complement strand
TCTTTATACACTCTCCGTAACTGTTTATAATATCATTTATTACTTGAAAGGATTAAGTAAGAATGAAAAGAAATAAAAAAAGAGTTAAAATTCACATCGACTCCAACTTTACAAACGCCTTATTTTCTGGTATTGCATGTTGAAGATTTTTTTCCCACGCTGTCAATTTAAGTAGAACTTTTTTTCCGCTTGAAAGATTGTCCGCTGAAGCTACAATTTAGTATTCCAATTTCTTTTGTCAACTTGAATCACTATGATTAGTAATTCAATCACTTCACACACTTAGCTATAACTTGAGATAATTTTCAAATTCTTTGTAAAATGAACTTCCATTTTGTTACAGATTTGTTCAGTTTTGCTGCTCTATCAACAGTATTGAATCTGTTCGCGAATGTTTTAGTAAAGATTGTTTAAGATTTCTTTACGCTCTACAATAATGTCAAACAGTAGCATTCATAGTTAATTGTTGCATTAAAGTAGAAAAGTATAAGTTATTACCAACATAATATTTCTATTTAAGTTAACCCGACTATAGTTAAAAACGAACTTCCTAACTAAGGTAATTCAGTCGACAACATTTAGTATTTTGATTTTTCATTCTTTTCTCAAGTCATTGCAATACGATATCAAATAATAGGAAATAAACAATTCTGTAGAGATGTAATTCAGTTTCTATACAGAGCAAGCATAAATTTCAATAGTAGAAGGTCTACCGGTAATTCAGTCTGAAAATCTTAAAAATCTCTTTTTATATGATAAATTACAATTATCATTTATTGTGAAAATATCAGTTAAGTCAATAACGCTTAATTATCCGTCCCGTATACCATGTGCTGAAATTAAAATATCTGTTAAAGCATAATTGGATTACTTTTAAGCCAGTACATGATCTCCGAAACGAAACTAACAAGAAGTAACAGCAAAAATTGTATTACTTGCTCATAAAATTGCAAGATGTCCAAACCAATATTATAATCTGTTTTCAACATTCAAATAGATTTGAATACTATATTGTGATCAGCCGGATCTTTAGTATGAAAAGGTATTTTCCAGAAAGGTTATCTTTCTTACTTATAGAACAATAAGCACTATTCTTTCTTTAAACAGTTATCATTGTAACCATTGCAATTATCTGTATAAAATTATTTCTAAACAACTACCATTACAATTAATTTGATTAACGTTACGATTGAGGCAAAAGAATTTTACAGGAAAATAGTCTAGTAATATATCCGATAAATTATTCTTCATTGGACGATAACAGAACAATTAGATTCGCTTCGAGGATCGAAGAAATCATAACATTTTTTCCGTAAACTGCTATTAATTTCCATATTTCAGTTTAAAATGTCAATTCGGAGCCTTCGTTATTTGCCTTTTGGTGCTTATTCAATATTTCGATGGCTTTTAATTTTTCAGCAATTATTTGCCGATATTCCTGAAATTCAATCACAAATAGAACATGTCAATTCTGGCGACTTTCGCTTAATAGGTATTTTTTCCAACTCTCTGCATTTTAATGCTACTTCTCGCCGATGCAGCCAATTAAGTACCGGAGATATACAACTTACACAAGCTATGATCTATGCTCTTAATAATATAATCAATAATAATACCAAATTGCTGCCAGGTATCAATCTTGGCTGGACCTTGATCGACTCCTGTTCGTCACGAGAAGTAGCCATCACAAAATTGGCCTCTCATTTAATACAAGATAAACAAAGGCAGTCCTATTTAGCTCACTGTCAAAATGGACGTAATTTAAATTCTTCTAAAATTTTATGTCGTACATTATCTGCAAGTGGTACAAGTATTGAAGAGAATTCTCCAGGACATGTGGTGGGAGTTGTAGGAGAGAGATCGGATTTTATCACCACTTCTTTAGCTTCGCTTACGAGTAGTCTTGGCTATTCTCAAATTAGTTACTTTTCCATATCTTCCCTATTAAGCGATCGTAAACATTTTCCTTATTTCTACCGAACCTCGGCATCCTCCACGATTCATAGGCAAATTATTTTTGATATCGTTAAAGTTTTCCAATGGAACTGGATATCCATAGTCATTGCTGGTACTGCAGAGGTAGAAAATTCCTATCAAATGATATCTACTTTGGCCCAAACTCACGGTATATGTTACCATACTGTTTCTAGAATTTATGACAATTATACGACATCTGATCTGATTGACATTGTTACAAAATGGAAGAGCCAATCCAATTCACGTGTTGCTGTTTTATTTGGACAAGAATCAATCATTTATGATCTGCTTAAGCAAGCAGAAGCTCAAAATGTGGTCGGTATTACCTTTGTGGGTACCTATAATTGGTTAAGTTCGCCTCGTATCCACACTATTCGAGCCGAGATTATTGGAGGAGCGATAGGCATAACATTTAGCAATGAAGCATTACATGGCTTTAAAAACTATCTTAACCAACTTGATTTCTGCAACAACCTTGAAAACCCGTGGTTTATAGAACTGTGTCGCGAAAAATTAAATCATTTAGGATTGGATTTCGATTCAATTTTAGAAAATTGTACAGTAGATAGGGTTATAAAACAAGAAGTTTTAAATTCGTTTTTTAAAGCAGATTTTGTCGCTGGATATGTTATTGACGCAACTTTGGCATATGCTCAAGCATTGCATAAGGCTCTTGGTTGTAATACAACTCACTGTCCATCTGGATATAATACTAGTTTCAATCGTCAACAATTTAACAAAGTTTTAAGAAATATACGATTTACCGGGGTAACAAGTCCAGATATTACCTTCCGATCTGATGGTGCGGTAGAATCTTACTTTGATGTTATCAATTTACAAAGAACAACTTCTAATTCACAGGCAAAGGTCAAAATTGTCGAAGTAGGGTACTGGAATAAAACGCAAGGTCTAATGATCAATAAAAGGAACATTATATGGAATGGAAATCGATCATGGTTTAACAGTCCTTTGTCGAAATGTTCCAGCGATTGCCCTCCTGGCTATTATTTATATCAAGATCCTAATATTTCACTATCATTACGACCATGCTGTTGGAAATGTCGAAAATGTCCCCAAAATATGATCTCAAATGAGAGCAATAGTCCCCATTGCCAATTATGTCCCGATGTAACCCTACCCAATGATAATAATACAAAATGTGCTGATCCTGTATTAATTCAATCGAAATTTGATAGACCTTTAGCTATTACATTTATTATATTAGCTTCGGCTAATTTGTTTGTAGTAATGGGCATTTGGATAGTCATGATTCGCCATAGAAATTTCCCTGTAGTTAAAGGATCCAATTTCATCTTAATCAATATACTATTGTTGTTTATCATAGCGTGCATTCCAACAGCTTTCTTGTACATACTGCCTCCATCTATTCCAATTTGTCTAGCAAGAATGTTCTCTTCTACTACTAGCCAAGTTGGTATATTTATCACCATATTTTGTAAGACAAATCAAGTATCCTTAATATTTAAGAATGTTATTGGAAGAAAAACCAAGATTATTCATTTTACTCGTAATACCAGTCAAGTATTACTTATTTTCACGGTGCTATTCATCGCTAATGCGATTTTATTATGTTTAGTTTTTGCCTTCCCGATTACTATTCATCATGAAGTAACAAATAAGCAGCTGATATTTATATGTCAGATTCCCAATAGATATAGTAGTCTAAACTTAATTGTATGGCTATGTTTGATTGGCTCAGCTTGTTTGGTTCTAGCATTTAGAGCACGATTGTTACCTGAAAATTTTAATGAATCTAGATATATTTATTTATCGTCCATCTTGATCGTTGTTGTCGAAATATGTACTATTCCAACGACCGTGATTCTATTCGGTGAAATTGCAGATAGTATCACAGCTTTAACCACTCTTTTTTTTGGTATTTCACCAATGCTATGTTTGTTTCTTCCTAAAATATATGTTATCTATTACCGCCCTGAATTAAATAATCGGCAAATAGCAATGGCGGAAATTACTAGTTATAATTTTAAAAATTCTTTGAAGACAAAACCTGTGGAAGTACTTGCCGATGCCAGCGCTGATTCTGTTCAACCAGACAACAACCCTCAAGATCAAAGAAAGACCAGCAATCAAGTTCATCCTCGCAAATGATAATAAATAATTTGAACAAAAACTCTGGCTAAACAATTTGATCAAGATTCTGAAGGTTATTTCAACATCAGAATTGCATTGCCATTCGATAGACGAGGATCGAATCCCTCTTTAATTTACGCGCTCGATTTAAACCTTTTTCATGAATGAAAGACATGTAGGATCATTTTATGAGCCAGAAATTTGTCAAGTTTTACTTCTTATATAATACAATGACATTTTTGTTCGACATTGACCTTTTAAAATAATATTTATGTAAACAATAATATCTCTAGCAAAACGTGTCATCAAAACACTATCGAACTCTTATGATAAGGACTAAAAGATTTTAATTGCTATAGTTAATATTCTTACAAAGTCGGAACATGTTGACTGGTAGCTATTCTCAATTCAATTTATAAGTTAATTTATTAATCATACGGTATCAATTAAGGAATGTTCTCTTATCGAAAACAACTCAATTAGACTATTTTGCGATTCACATCTTTTATGCTTGCCCTAGCAGTCATCGTAAGACGAAATAATTAACGGTCTTGATATTGTCTAATGTCTTATTGTATATCCTTAAAATATTCTCTTTTATAAATTGATAATATCTCCTACATCCAATATTATGATCAACTTGCTATTTGCGCTGGCTTTCTATGGAAATAGTCACAAGTTGTTCAATCTTGGTCCAATTAGTCACAATTTTAAACTATGACACCTTGTCTTGTATTAATATATTGATATAAAGTTAATATAGTTATTACCTATTTCTCATGGAGCTATGAGATAAATTATACTTATACTTTTACATAATTCTCATGAGGCAATGATAATGCTTGCAAAGTATGAGTAGGTTATATTGTCAGCTATTTTTAGAATATTAATCATTCCAACCCTAACAAGTTAATAACAACCCCGTATTATATATGTCAATGATTGTTATTTCAACTTTTCTCTCTATTATTTTTGAAATCACTCTCCTTTTAATTTTATTGCAATTAAAATTTTTGATTACTAAATTAATCATCCTTTACAACTTAAAGGGTTGTTGCCCTATTATTCATTTTATGCGATATCGGCGTATTCGCATGTAAAAACATTCAGTATATGTTATTATTACAAATATGACTGTTTCAATAACAATTTTATCTTCTCATTTGATATCTTACCATCCTTTATTTAATAAGTACACCTTTTCAAAGTAATAAAGTTTATATTGTCTTGAAAAGAATTGTTACTTGAGCTTTAAGTCAATTTTCCAATACAGAAAGTTCAAAACTTTCGCCAGTACAGTGTGATCGCGTACACATTTCTGATTTTATTCGTGATTAAATGTAATCTTAATCATTATAATTTCTATTGCTATTCAATCTTCTGGCTTGAACATTAATTGCCGTGCACATGCAAAGATACGGTTATACAGTCTACGTGTAAACCAAAATCATTTCAATAAATTGTTATTATATCAAGTTTACATCAAGAAACAAATTACATGTACGGCTATTTGCCCTGCAGTTCTTCGGAGCTTTGACTTGATACGCTATTGTGAAAAGCTATTTCAGCTTTTTATTAGATATGTTTTACAAACAAGAAATTTATAAAAGTTTAAAATAACGCATAAAGAGCAAATTTGGGATATGGAGCTATATACTGCAGTCATAAGTCAAATCGTAAGCTTTGATCAATAAAGAATTGATTTATGCCACAGGGCATATACTGATTAAAATTTAATCCGTTGAACCTATAAAATGACTAATATTAAATTTAAAACCAAACTGAAATCATCAAAATTTAGAATCATTTATGGGGCTACTACGGCCAGATATTGAATTTAGATGCAAGGGTTTGAATAATTTCTATTTTAACGTGGCTAATTTACGAGTAGAATCTTCAATTTCATTATCGAAAGTTAAAATTATTACATAAGATAATGAAATAAATTGGAGTTGCTTTGGTCTCATTTTGTTTATTAAATGAATAGAAAATAACATGGAATGAAACTCGCTCACGGCTTGAAGTACCTTTGTTGAGGCATTATTAATACCATTCTTCTAGATGCAATATATATCAAGATCAAACTATCTTACCATCATTAATTATACACGTTCATATCATTGAATATATCGAGAGTAATTCTACAATATGATCTTCTAATGCTTACGAATCTACATTACTGCCAAACATGCTTCAAATTTTTCAGTAAAATACTCATTTCCTATAATCGTTCGCATAGATATAGCAGCAATTAAGGAATCTAATTTCATTATAGTTAGCGTTCTATTATCGTTCGTAACAGGGAGTATTTAACGGTAATTCTTCATTTAATACCTCTGTCAAGTTTGACTAGCAAAGTAAGAGTATTTACATGGACTACTCACCAAGCCAATATATCTATAACCCTATTTTGTAAAACAAATAATTTATTCTTAAGATTTAAGAAACTCTCGAAAAGAAAGCATGCATTGTTGTTTTATTCAGAGCAGTTGTAAAGTTATACTGATTGTCGTTGCAAAAGCAATTATTGGTGACATTTTCCCCTATCTCAATTTGGTTCTGTGTATTTGACTATGCTCCATAAAATCGACTTCAATTATAGTACTACATTTCGAATCAGGAAAATATCGTTAATTTAATGGTAAGGCTATAAAAGTTATATCTGCTTGTTCATTACCAAAAACTGCGAATGAATCTAAATTTATCATTCTATCGTATCAAGGTTTCATCTTGACCGTTTTCGACCGATTATATGAGAGGTGAACATTGAATTCACTCTCACGAATAGACGGATGTCACGAAACAGCTTTGGAACAAGATAACGTAATGTGCGATCAATAAGTCAATTCCTTGAACCACGTATCAAGGAACGATATCTGCTCTATCACAAACACTTTTGCTCTACTAGCAGACTACACAAAGACTTAGACGCCTCGTATTTTACGTTAAACACTAAGTTTCAGAATCCACTTTATTACACGATATACTGCATTTATATACTATTCCTCAACAGTTCAAGAGTCGTAGTTAATACAATTAACATTGGAATCATTTACTGAACTAGATATTAATTTTAGCTACTGCTCCCTTAATGCAGACAACAGGATTTATGAACATAGACATGTAATGACTAATACGGAATAGCCAGATTACGATATGTCCTATCTCGGAACATTTCCATGATAATTTACAATCTACCATAAGTAAATTACAATCACAATGATTCGAACTGTAAGCAGATGATTTGCATTCCCTATTATAACTATTAATTTCAGTATGTGTATAAGTGTCACTGTCATAAAAAGTCAGTGCTATATTAACACACAGTATATCCAAATTAGAAGTTAACCAAATAAGGATAGTCTAGCAGAATTATCCTAACATAGATATTTTTACTCTAATACAGTATATAGCACTGTCACAACGGAATAGTAAATGAGGTTTTAAAACTGCTCTCTCGGTTGTGACGGTTTATTGCGTATCAAAAGGATTTGTTCAACTTAAACAACTCACATTAAGAGTTGGAGGTCGCGAACCTATAGTTACAGTAAAAGACTAATACTTGGTCATGACATACATTTTAAAATTCGACTGCAATAGACCAGCATAAAATTATTATTATCTATACAATCCATCTGTCTAGCGTCTTAATTAAATCATCACTTAAGGCTTCCGTACTGAAGGTGTGTTGTAAACTTATATACTATAATTCATCGGACTAAGACAAACCTTTTAAATCATTGCCGCTATGATTTCGAGCGTTTCTTACGTTCTAGACTTCCATACTTGAAAATAATATGCGATTTATTGCTGGACTTAATGGATCGCATAAGAATCGCATGAAATATGAATGACTATAACAGATACATTGGCAACTTGAGATTGATCGCAGTTTTCATAATTCTGACTAAGCCCATTTACGCTGGAATTAACTTGATTTTTTGGAGTGTACGATACGGTCCTCAATTAGCTTGCGATTAAAAGACTATAAAATTGCAGGAAAGTAATTGAAATTGGACGTTCGATCGTACGATTGTACTAATATCTGTTCTAAGGTGATATAATTACGATACGGATAGTTGACTTTTGCAGCCATAAATATAGTTTGCGACTATTAGATATTTGACGATTGCACTAAGTTGACATTATGAAGAATTCATCGTGATGGCTTAATTAGTAAAGGTTATTCACAATAGATCGATCGATATTGAACTTTTTCTTGATTTTGCGACTATATCAATGAGATATGATTGAGTTACCTAAAATAGGCGTGTAACCAGTTGTACTTCAACGATGGATTTCGTTGAAGTGTGTGGAAACATGTAAAACTGAAGATAGCCAGCTTGTGATTTTAGACAAATCACATTTTATGCTACAAAAAATAAATTTTACGAGAAACACTTGTTCATATTCTACTATTTTGAAGATACTTTATCACTATACGGTTTACGTTTATAAAAATAAAAGTTTAGTTATCTATCAAGGATGCTAGAATACTTAGAATAGACTTCTCTATTGTATCTAATAGAGGCAATTAGCTTTTCAATTAACAATTAAAGTCTTAAGTCAGTCTTACTTTGTTTCGATTAATGTTAATTTAGAGCAAAAATCATAAACTGGCTAACTGCTGTCTTAAATTATTGAAAATTATATCGCTAGCAACGAAATTTAAGAATCGAATAGCTACTGATTTTTTAATGCCCTTGAATTTTATTAATTAATGATGTTCCTATGCAATTACTGCTCCTCTGTCATCGTTCTAGTGCAAAAGCATTATACATGTATTCCAACTCACAGAATCTACAAATACCTATTATTAGATATATTCTATATCTAGAAATTGGTGATAAACTAGTACAAGATCACCAACAGTGACAACATAAAATAAAATAAATTACTAACCTAATATCATCTAGTCCTAACAGAATAAGGGCTTGAACTGTATTATGATTTCCTTAATTGAATACTAACGTTGATCCTTGATGTTTCATTCAAGATTTTAATTTAAAGATACAATGTCACATAATTGCATTAGTAGTAAGTCATCATTACTGTTGTTTCTACTATGGCCCTTATGGTTTACTTTCCATTCAATGGCGAGACTACTAATTAAAATTTTAATTAACGACGAAACGATCCCTACAACGTCACAATAAAACATCAATTTATTGTACTAGCCTACAGTGTTTATATGCTTCTGTTTGGTTCCTGGTAAAATACATTTCATTTGTGTTAGAGATTTGGATCGTATACAGTAATAGAATATCCTGATACTGATTTAGTTGGATAATATCAATCATGAAATATTCAAGCATTTCAAGTTGGATTGCTACACTATTAAACTTATCTATCATACATCAGTCTTTTTTCAGTAAAGTCTGTCGTGGTTCATCGCAATTAGCGCTACGTAGATCGTGCGATTTTCAGCTAATTGGTATTTTTTCCAATTCCTTGTACTTTAATGTTACTACTCAACAATGTGAAGGACTAAAGCCGATAGAAATACAATATTCACAAGCTATGATCTATGCCGTAGATAAATTGATCAATTCTAATTCCACGTTATTGCCTGGTATCAGACTTTGCTATCACTTAATTGATGCCTGTTCGTCACGAGAAAGAGCTACGGCAAAACTAGCTGCTGTTCTTGTACAAGATATTCAACACCGAGCTACTTTAGCACAATATGAAAATTTAAATGTTTTTAACACTGTTACAAACAACATATGTAGTGAATCCTTTATTAACAGTACAACCGTTCCAGGTGGACAAGTTGTTGGGATTATCGGTGAAAGAACAGATTCTATTACAATTTCTTTAGCTTCGCTTACTAGTAGTCTTGGTTACTCTCAAATTAGCTATAGTTCCTTCGCTTCACTGCTAAGTAATCGTGATCTTTTTCCCTATTTTTATCGTATTTCTGCCGCAGCAAGAGTACATAAGCGGGCTATTTTTGACCTGATAAAATTCTTTAATTGGAATTGGATATCTGTTGTTATTGCCGGTACCGTTATGATAGACAATTCTGCAGCCTTTCTTCCTTTAATCTCACAAGATGTTGGTATATGTTTTGAAGATTTGGCAAAAATTTATGATAATTATACGATATCGGATTTAAAAGAGATTGTCCTTGGATGGAAAAATCAATCTAAGTCGTCAGTGATAGCATTATTCGGTAGTGAACCGATCATTTATGATTTACTTAAACAAGCTGAAGCTTATAATATAACAGGAAAAACGTTCTTGGGTACTTATGGCTGGTTGAGTTCAGCTAGGGTCCATACTATTAGAGCCGATATAATTGGAGGCGCAATAGGCTCAACATTTAATAGTAATTCATTGCTCAAATTTGCTGACTACCTTGACCAACTGGACTTTTGTAACAACAAGCAAAATCCTTGGTTTCTACAATTATGGCATCAAAAATTAACGGACATGGGAGTAAATGCACATAAAACCATGCGAAATTGTACAGTCAATCCTAGCTTAAAAGAATATCTTAAATCGCACTACGTAGTCGATTTTATCTCTGGACATGTTATCGATTCAGCTTTAGCATTTGCACAAGCATTACACAACTTGCTGGGTTGCAATGAAACCTACTGTCTAAATCAACGAAAAAATATTTTCAATCTTCAAGAACTTAATAAAGTTCTTGGTAAGATACAATTTTCTGGATTTACTAGTCCAGATATAGCATTTCAATCTGATGGTGCAATCCAGTTTTCCTTCGACATAACTAATTTACAAGAGGAAACGTCTATCCCAGGAAGAAAAGTTAAAGGTGTTAAAATAGGATATTGGAATAAGCAACAAGGTTTAGTTATTAAAAAGGATAAAATTTTCTGGAATGGAAAGCAATCATGGAGCGATATTCCGATAGCAAGATGTTCTAGCGATTGTCCTTCCGGGTATTACCTATATCATGATCAAAATATTTCACTATCAATGCGCCCCTGCTGCTGGGAATGTCAAAAATGCCCTAGCAATATGATTTCCAATATCACAAATTCTCATAATTGCAAACGTTGTCCTAGTTTAACTCAATCAAACTCTAATCATACAGAATGCATTGATCTTCCGTTTGCTCAGTTCGAATTTGGCAGCTCTATATCTATTACATTTTATGTCATAACCGCATTCTACTTGATTGCTACTGTCATCATTTGGATAGCTATGATTATTTATAGGCACACTCCTGTCGTCAAAGGTTCAAATTTCATATTAACAAATTTGTTGCTTTTTTTTCTCGTGGCGTGTATTCCTGCCTCGTTTCTTTATCTATTGCCTTCGTCAGCCACAATTTGTCGGTTAAGAATGTTTGCATCGACGACTGCCCAAGTCGGCATATTTATAACCATATTTAGCAAAACTAACCAAGTATCCTTAATCTTTAAAAATGCCGTCTACAAGAAAGCAAGGATTGTACGATTTACTCGAAATAGTAGCCAAGCGATGCTTATTTTTATCGTATTAGCTATTGTAAATGGAATTTTACTGTGTTTAAATTTACTTTTACCCATTAGTGTTGAACAGATACAGGCACCAGAACAGAAAATGCAATTGCGATGTAAAATTCCGAATAATTTTAGCGCGATTAATTTGTCAGTATGGTTAGGAATAATTGGTACGGCTTGTTTAATTTTAGCGTTCAGATCACGTTCGTTACCTGAAAATTTTAATGAGTCTAGATATATTTATTTGACATCAATATTGATCGTAGCTGTTAGTTTTTGTACTATTTCGACAGCGTTGGTCATTCCTAGTGTTCATGCCAATCAAGTTATGGCACTTTCTATCCTTTTTTTCGGGCTATTGCCACTATTGTGTTTATTTCTTCCCAAAATGTACATTATCTACTTTCGATCAGAATTAAACACTCGACAAGAAACAATGGCTAGTATTACAAATTATAACTTTAATACCATCAAGCCATATCCTACCTCTGGGAATATTGAACCAGGTATTGGTTCACCTCCACCTTCTAATAGTCAAGATCAAAAATCGTCCAGCAGCTAAGTGTATTCTGGGATGAGTGATGTATAAATACGACTAGATATGTTGCGAGAATAGGAGAAAGAACTCGGAGATCACATACAGTACTTTCTATATCTGCAATCAGATAATTATACGTATAAACTACTTATTTGATATTCTACTATAATTTCAAAAATTTTAGAAATGTCTAATTTCGTAAATTGATGGTGTGACGGTGTTGCCTTGTCTTTAGGATAGTTTAATAAGTACAGTAGTAGCTAGTATGGAGAATATCCATATTTGTAGCGCTAGGTAAGATAAGTAATGCCTTAACGTGGATGTTGTTTGTAATCGTTCATTACATATTTGATATTGATTTTTATTGTGTGATAGATAGCAGTAAGATGATTCAAGTTCTAGTTGATGATAGTTGAATTAGACAACCTACGAACTTAGATTAAGATTAAGTATGAGTAAGAGATTCAAAATATTTACTAATGTAAAAGCTATGTAAGGAATATCTCAACTCGAGATGTTTCTCCTAGTAAGGTATAATAAAAATACTGTTGTTGTTTACAAATTAGACGGTTCCTATGTAAACGGGAACATTTGAGTTGAGTGGGGTGGTAAAAGTTGAAGATGTATTTTTGTTAATAAAAGTTTCATCGTTACTGTATTTTACTGTGTATGTTTAACGTTAGGCAAAAGTGCGTTTAAGTCAGTAGCTACTTATAGACTTTTACTGTACGTTACCTAGTCGAAGAAGTGAAATTGTGAGAGATGGTAACCGTTGTTATGAAATAATCTAATTATATATAATAATTTGATTAAGCTTGGTAGAAATTAAGACTTTTTTAGCCTTCTTTTTTTAACATTTCTCCTATCTAGTGAAGTCTATTTAGTTTTAATTAAGCAATCTTCAATCATCCTAGTCAACATTTTAGTCATAATTCCATAATGAAATATCCATAAAGATTTAATAGCCTGATGTCAGTAATGAAAGTTTTATAGACCGTGTCGACAAAGTCTCTTCGGTACTTTCTCATTGATTCGTGCTATTGATAATTCTGTTGATACTGCATAATTTTGATAGGTTGAACTATAAAGTAACTTAGTATGAGCCATATAAAACATACTGTACGGTAGCATTGCTTGTATTTAGTAGCATATAGCCATAGACTTCAACTGAAGATTTTATTTTAAAGCACTGATGATCATATGCGGTAGGGCAGTGAGTTACGATTGATTCTAGAGGTAAAAATAGAGGTTATTTCGTAATGATTTTAATTATTCACAGTATTTATATGTTAAGGAAAACAGTGATAGTAGTGCAGTACAGAATTGTATGCCTTAATGAAGTAATTGTAAATTATAACTGATATGATAAACAACTCTCATATACTACAGTTTGCGTTCTATAAGGCTGTAGATAATAGCCATATTAAGAACTGTTATTAGGCATTGTACAAATGTGTATAATTCGTATTAAATTGTTTGATACAAGCTAATATCGGGTTTAATTTTAGCCATTTATGACTGTTCTTATGACAAGAAGAAATTAAAATTCTTTTACGGCTAACGGATGCAATAAATGCTACCTTTAAAGTCAATAAAATACTGTGCAGACTGTTTGTAACACATTAGAGATTAACTATACTTTGATAACTCAAATTTAAAATTATAGGATTGCGAATCTAAGAACTTATCCACTATACATATACGAGTATATTTAGATATGGATAATTCATTGTACTTGGGCAGGCAGAAATAACGTCTAGGTAAATACTGAAGCTATTTCTATATTTGATATAGGTGATCGACCGTAAAATATTTTTAATAATAATAATTAATCAGCATTATTTTAATATAAGGTAGAACGTTGCTATACTGATAGTAGCTGCAAATGTTACGAAGAGTGTACAAGCAGGTAAAATTAGATTATTAGTTCTGTCTAAAAATTGCAATCAGCTAGAGTGGAGCTGGGTGTAGTGTAATTTTATATGAAGATCTAATAATGTTCTAACTTTCTACCTAGTTTAAAATTTTATACTCGTTTTATCAGAGTTACTAAATTAAGTTACATTTATGAACTTAAATGCTTTCCTTTAATACCTGCCATTTCCAAAGCATTATTTAATGCCCTAATATAAATTTTAATATGGCATCAATTGTATAGGTAGAAATGATAATTTAAAGTTATCATTTTAATAAATTGTAGGTAGAGCTAGCTGTCTGCTCAGTTATTTAAAATGGCCAGATATTATTCATTATTTTTACGGAAAGTACTATGCATCCGTAAACATCAATTTTGTGATGTAATTACGCATTTCTAAATTCTCTCTAAGTAGGTCTCTTAAAAATATCAATGTATGTCATTTACGCTTTTGTTATGTATCAAGTTAAAGATCGCTTTAAATGTAAACATTTCGTATATCAAAGCCGGAATGCTTAACTATTTTAGGTTCCTTTATTAGGAGATATTAATTAATCAAGGGTATAATTAAAGCTTAAATTTGTGCTACTAATTATTAATCATAAAAGCTAAATAGATTGTACTTAAGATCACATCTGCAACTTTTATTTCTGGATAAATAAATAGTTTTAGCCCAGGTGTGTATCATCAAAGTATTGCAATAAATTACTTTGCAATCTAAAACTATAACATTTAAAATCAAGAGAAGTCGTTAGCCTCTTCTTTGTTGAAATATTCTAACTTGGGAAATTTTTGTAACAACAGTCGGTGTGTAAAGCTTTTAAATCTTTCGTAGCAGTCGGAGAAAAATGAAAGTTAAATGCATCGAGTATTTACATTTGAAGATTGTTCTAGTCTTGCTATGCCATATCTGGAGTTTGGCGGAAAGCAAGCAAAATTCACTTCAATATACTATGAAGCCCGGTCAGATCATGTTGTTGGGTATTTTTGCAAATTCAGAAACATATAACAAAACAGCAGATCAATGCATGCATCTTAGGCATAAGGATGTTCAGTATACTCAAGCCATGATTTATGCGATTGATTACTTGATAAATCGGAATCCCTCGCTATTACCAGGCATTACTATGGGATGGACATTGCTCGATTCGTGTTCATCTGCTGATATTACTTTGGCCAATGTTATTTCCAATATCATCATGCAAGGACATCATCAAATATTATCTCGCAATAATGACTCATTAACAGAAACTAACGTCGATACCGTAATAGATCTACTTCAAAAAACGATGAGTAGTCCAATGCTTCGAGAAAATTCAATTGCGGGTGTTATTGGCGCTAAATTAAATGCCATTACACTTTTAACGGCGGCTTTAACTAGCAGCATCAAAATTCCTCAAATTAGTTATCATTCCTTCGACAACTCGCTGAATGATCGCTTAATTTATCGATACTTTTACCGTACTTCCATCTCTCATTCAGTTCAGATGCAAAATATCTTTGATATCGTTCATAGATTTGAATGGAATTGGATCTCTTTCGTAGTCTCTGAAACTGATGACGAAAACATGATTCGCAATAGTCGGTTTAATGCGTATCATACGCATAAGATATGCTATTCTGCCATATATCGGATTTACCAAAATTCTACTTCTAATCAACTCAAGAATATTGTCGTGAAGATGAAATCAGATTCACGCTCTCAAGTGGTAGTGGTATTAGGTGATGAACATGCAATATTCAAATTTTTCAAAGAAGCTCAGAATCGAAATTTTTCCGGTAAAACTTTTATTGGCACTTATACTTGGATGCATTCGTCAAAGATCATGACAATTAACGCTGATATTATTGGAGGAGCAATTGGTATTTCCTCTGATAGTGAAGCTATCAGTGGATTTGACAAATATTTATTCCAACTCAACCTTTGCAATAATAAAGTAAATCCTTGGTTTTTAAAAATTTGGGATGAGATATTATCTACTAGGCCAAATCGTCCAGGTAAAATGATGCGTCCATGCCATCAATTAGCTCACATAATACCTCAAATTCGTGATCCTTTCTACGTATTAAATACTATATCAATATTAGTTATGGATGCAGTATTAGCTTTTGGTCATGCTCTTCATCAAGGTTTAGGGTGTAATTCGACTAGTTGCCCTCCACCAAGTCAGTGGAATCTAATGAAACAATCATTTAATGATATATTAAGTAAAGTTAAATTCACTAGCATTTCTAGTAAGGAATTCAATTTCGATGAAAATGGCAACGTCGGATCGACATTTGATATTATAAATTATCAAGCTATAGCTGATCAAAATGAATTTGGTGTATCAGCCATTAAAATTGGCTCTTGGAATAAAAAGCAAGGTCTGCGAGTTGATCCTAAAAAAATAATTTGGAATGGTAAGCGATCATGGTATGATATACCTATTTCGCGATGTTCGCCAGGTTGTCCTCCAGGCCATTATGTATATCAGGATTCTAACATAAAGCAAGATATCATGGCTTGTTGCTGGCGCTGTCTTCCATGCCCAATGCAAACCGTATCGAATATGACAAACCAGCTACATTGTACCGAATGTCCAACTTTTACCCGACCGAATAGGAATAAAACGAAATGCTTACCGTTATCCTTAATCTACGGGCATGTACTTTATCGAAGT
The DNA here is from genome assembly GCF_000150275.1 of Trichoplax adhaerens. Taxonomy (NCBI): domain Eukaryota; kingdom Metazoa; phylum Placozoa; class Uniplacotomia; order Trichoplacea; family Trichoplacidae; genus Trichoplax; species Trichoplax adhaerens. The sequence continues at coordinate 1,548,164 of NW_002060953.1, read as the reverse complement.
CCAATGATAATCATTATTCTCACCTTAATAACAGTCTATTGCTTATGTCTCCTTTTCATTTGGATTACTATTATTCTCCACCGACAAACACCGATTATTAAAGGATCTAACTTTGTCCTGATGAATGTTTTACTCTTCTTTTTCGCGTTAAGTATTCCAGCTTCATTGCTACATCTACTTCCTCCAAGCTATAAAGTATGCAATCTAAGGGCATTTCTAATGACTACGTATGTCACAGGGACATACATCACCATATTTTGTAAAGTCAATCAAGTTTTCATAATATTTAAAAGATCAGTTAGAAGAAAAAGCAAATTTGCAATCTTAACTAAGAACAGGAATCAGCTTTTAATCATTTTTGGCGTTTTAGTTGTAGTCAACGGAATTCTGCTATGCTTAACCCTTGCTCATCCATTTATAGTTTTCAAAGCTGTCACCAAAGACAATCAAATTGAATTTTATTGCCACGGTTTAAATTCTTATAATGATATCAATCTATTAATTTGGATGGCTATAATAGGTATAGCCTGTACATATTTGGCATATAAAACGCGATCATTACCGGATAACTTTAACGAATCCAAGCATATTTATCTTTCATCAGTAATGATTACAGTTTTCGGTTTATGTTGCTTCCCTGTTACCATCATTTTATCCGGCCAAACGGCAGATAGTATTGCTGCATTGACTGCATTGCTACTAAGTGGGCCGCCATTCCTATGCTTATTCGTACCCAAAGTTTATATTATTTATTTTCGGCCTGAACTAAATTCGAAGCAAAGTATGCTGAATAGCATAACCAATTATTCATTTGGAGCAAAGAAAGACGTAGCTAACTTAAAGCCTTCAGAATCGATTAATAAGTCTATTACTAAATCGAAAATTACACCACTTGGCTGACAATTTTCTCGTCATCAAATCATAACTCGACCATTATCTATACATTATTCTGACGTTTTCGAAACTCTTCTACTGTTAATAAAGAAGATTAGCTAGAAATTTTCTGAAAAGTTCTGTAGAGCTAAAGTTTGAGTTGCAATTTCTATAATCCTTACCCATTCCGTTTTTTATCTTAATGATATTAAAATTTTACGAATAGCAGATCACTCCTACCAATGAGTGGAATAATTTTCTTACAAATAAAGTAAATGGCCGATAATTAATACATGGCAAGGAATTACATACCACAACGAAGTATTGAGGTAAACATTTTATCATTAACTTCTAATATATAGCTGTTATGCAGATTGATACTTAAATAAATATGCTACTGTAACCAAAACTGAATTAATTAATATTCTTGTAAATGCACATTAATGAAGCTAAATAGCAATAGCGAAAGCTCATTTTGAAACAATGAAGTATGTATAGCGGAAATTGCGTTTATCATCCTATAAGCAAACCGCAATTCCTTCAGTTTAGCGAAGGATCGACAATTAATTATCCCTTGAGCTGAAAATTATCATTTAATAATTTATTGTTCATATTTAAAGAATATGAAATTTTTAATGTAATATGCTTGTAAGACAGTGTTATATCATTTAATCAATTCCAATTCGGTAAGAATTTTCCTCATAGCGTACAGTTGCCATTGAAGCCAGCTTGACGTACTAGCTATTTATTTCAAGGCTCTAACTACTATGTAAAGGTTAAAGACTTATATGAGTGTACGAAATCAATTTGATAAAGGCAAGTATGCTCACTTACCTAGAAGACTAAACATAGCATTTATTCTTATTATGTTATAGATGTACTATCTGAAACGTGAATTTATTTTATTAAAGGCTTATAATTGCTTCTTAGAGAAAATAAAATTGAATTTAAAATTTGTTTCAGAGATCCAGTCTTTTAACTTAGGAATTGTTTCACTAATTAATGATTGTGCTTTTAAAGAGAACATCAAATCTCTTGATGCAATATTTCTGTCGTATATTATTAACAACTTCAACTAGACAATATAATACGAAGTAACCGTTAACTTATGAGTACGGTTTATAATTTTAGCTCATAAAAATCCAATTCAAGAAT
>NW_002060953.1:1535630-1546086 GCF_000150275.1 Trichoplax adhaerens | reverse complement strand
ACTCTGTGCAGAGCAATGTATTTACAGAGGTGATAACTAATATTCACACAATAGTAATTTCTGTTGCTTTGTACTGAGCCTTTGATTGTTACGTGATAAAGGAATATATGAGCTTGACTAAAATAATACTGAGGAAGCAATTACTGGCGTTGTGTTAAAATTAAAACGTAACGCTCACTCTAAAGCAATTCTTCTAGGTAATGAAAATACTATTTACCGCTTTTTTCTTGTAACACAAGCTGATAATTTAACCGGTAATACTTTCATTGGTTCCTATACCTGGCTTTCATCACCAAGAATTCAAGAAATTGATTATCGCATTATCGGCGCTGTAATTGGAATTGCTTTTAGTAGTAGGTCATTAGAAGGCTTCCGGGACTATTTAGACCGACTTAATTTTTGCAATAATTTGGATAACCCACGGTTCATGCAATTATGGCATCAAAAATTATCAGAATTGGATTTAAATGCTGATATGATTACGGCTAATTGTACGCTGGATAGTTCTTTAAAAACACAATTTAGTAACAAATTTTATTCTCGCATCTATGAGGCAGTATTTGTTATGGATGCAGTTATAGCTTTCGGTCATGCACTGCATAAAGCGTTGGGTTACAATCCTACTCATTGTCCATCATTAATAACTAATAAGTTAAATAGAAACAAATTTAACGCTATTTTATGTCACATTCGTTTTAAGGGTATATCAAGTCAAGCTGACGGCTTTGATTCTAAAGGGAACTTAGTTCATTTTTATAGCATGTATTGATTCCTTGGTTAATGAAATTTTATTTTGCCTTATCATGATTAATCCCGTTACAATCGAGAGACAGCGAACTCAAGATAAGAGCATCGAAATTGTATGCCATGTTATGAATTCTTACTTCTTATTCTGCATTGAAGAAAGGAAAATTTAGGAAACTTTCTCCGCAATTTTTAAAAACAATTTTAATCATTAAGTCAATTCAATCTAATTTACATTATTTGTAAGCTCAGTTTTGTGGCTGTATTGAAATTTGCATATATAAGTATAAAACTTTGCAACCTTGAGATGAAACTACATTATCTAGTAGATAAACAACAGAAATTATTTGGCCTTTTATTAATAGAATATTACATTACGCTGTACATGAACATCATACACAACATTCAAATTGCTACTTAAAAATAGACTTATATCTTCTGAAAATATCTTCAAAATGAATGTGAAAAATGATCCTTGATAGATAGCTATATTAAATTGGCTTTTTAAGGTGTCAGAACGTTATTAGCAGGTCTGTACAAATGATGTCTATTTGTGGATATTTTATAAAAGCTACTTTGATACCGTAGTCGCTAAAACAGACTAAGATAAGTTAAGTTATAATTTGTGCTTCATTAAGTTCAGGTAAAATAATATTACTAAATACGATAATAAAATGTAGTAAGTATTTATAATTTTTCGGCTATTCAGTCATTGGAATAATTGCTAGCATGTAAATGGATTTTCTGCTCTGTCCATTACTGTTTGTATATATCCTATATTACTTTCTATATACATAATTAGTTTAGGTCACTGATAGCACAAACCTTTCTTAACATCAAAGCTATAGACCGAATTATAATTCTTGACTGAGACTTTAATAATTTGGATAGTAATAGAAACCTGATAGATCCTCAAGAGAATTCAATTCTTTAGAGAAATCATGAATGGTATTTTCGCATTTAAGCAAAGTTTCTAATACTTAAGTTATTGGCTTAATCTTTTCTATCCTAAATGCAATTCTACAACGTTCACTGGAGTTCTATAACTATTAATTGTAGGATAATACCGTACTTCAACGTTTTACTGACAAATGAAGCATAATAAAATCTAGAATACCATTAACTCTGTTAACTATATTAACAAATAGATTTAGCTATAATTGAAAGTGCAACATGGTTTATTGGCCTTATAAATGATTATTTCCTTATTCTATACAGTAAGCACTTGCAAGATCCGTGCCACGAAACTAATTACGTGACGCTTTGTTCTTATAATTTTATATGAATTTTAGCTAAAAAAAATTTGCTCTATTTGCATTGGATTCCCTTTCTAGCTGCATGCATTGAAGCGAATATATTAGAGTATATGAAACTTAGAATTTCTATGTTCTATTATTCTTGTATGGGCATTGGTGTAGTTGTTACAATAAGCTCTTTTGATTATAATCAGGTGATATTCGCTCTTTTTTCATAAGCTATCGAGATGGTACTGTCATTCTAATTTGCTTATAATCAGAAGACACTCATGTAAGTTTATACAAACTGCCTAGTTTGCGCTGTCATTCAATTTCCCAGTCTTACAAACTATGATTTACAATAAAAGAATTCAAAAATCGTCTCCATCCAAGAACATTATCTGTACCTACTATCAAAGTAATTATTTATTCTGATATTGTTAAGGCAATAGAATTGAAAAGTTAAAACTGAGAAGACACAGCTGACATTACCAAATGGATAGCATATCTTATTACACAATAATTTTTTGATAAATTTGCAGATTGTTGAATTTTATTTTATATTCCAACATTTGCGATGTAAATATCTCTCTCTTTTTAGTTTGTGCCGGTAAATTCAAAATTTATTTCATAACGAAATGGCATCACGTAGATTGATGACTTAGTTCCTAATTAAATTCTTACTACTTTTTTTTGTGAGATTGTTCTATACTAATTGAAACCAGATGCTGATGTATTATTTCAGAGTTCGTATGCCTATGCACGAGCACACTTGAACAAGTGATAGTTAATCGAAGTTATACAGAAAGCATAAGAGTCCTGATAAATGATAAATACAGATTCATAATGCTAAGGAAACATGTTGTTGTCAAAAAAATTGATTTAGTAATATTAAGATAGCTTAAATAGCTGTTTAGTTACTATTTCACATTATATTATAACAATGTTATAAAAATACTGTTCACCACTATCGAAGTTTTCTTTCTTAATATTAATTTTGTCATTAACACCAATTTAGAATTAGAAGTGTTGAATTATTTGAGCAGGTGTTAATTATTGGGCAAGTTATGTAAAAAATCAACCATTAATTTGCAAGAGAATTTTTATTTCCGCTATTCAAATTAAAGTGTCATTTATAACCGAGGTTAATACAAGGACAAGATCGATTGATCAATTTTAACGAAATAATTTTACTTTTCCGTGGAAATTTAACCATGAAATATCAGTATTTTAGTGCAATGACTACTATTCTCATTAGCCTGTTACTGCACTATTTGGCAATCTTGTCACTCTTCAAGCCTACTACAGCAACTATGGTAGCCACAAAATCAGGACAATTTCTACTGCAGGGAATTTTTCCCAATTCCGGCCGATATGATCCTTTAACCAGACAATGCTATAACTTAAACCCGGAAAATGTACAGTTAACTCAAGCTATGATTTATGCTATTGATAAGTTTATCAATAACAATCCTTATTTATTACCAGGCATTAAAATTGGCTGGAAAATCATCGATTCCTGTGAAAATCGTACTGTCGCCTTACAAAATGTTGCCTCTAATTTAATACTATCTGAGAGGCGAAACTTCCCACAGTTGCGGTGTAATTTAGAGTTTACTGATAACAATGTTACGCAATCTAGAATTAGTCCTTATACAAATTCGTCACCTATAGTTGGCTTAATCGGTGCAAAAAATGAAGATATTACCATTTCTACGGCAGCATTGACTAGCAGCTTAAAGATACCACAGATTAGTTACTTTTCTTTTGACAAATTATTAAATAACCGTAAAGTGTTTTCATATTTCTATCGCACATCTATATCCTCTACTACTCAAATTAAAAATATATTTGATATAATCAATTATTTTAAATGGAACTGGATTTCTTTTGTTCTCACAGACAAATCAACTTTCGAAATGATTCAATCTAGCAAAAGTGAAGCTCAAAATAAACATTTAATATGCTACGAAGAAATCTATCGACTAGGAAACAATGCTACTCTGGAAGCAATCGCTAACGTTGTATCGAAACTAAAATATCAGTCTCGAGCTCAAGCTATCGTTCTTCTTGGCAAGGAAACTACTATCTACAGCTTCTTATTGGAAGCACAAGCTCAAAATTTGACCGGTAAAACATTTATTGGTTCCTATACTTGGCTAACATCAAGAAAAATTCAACAAATTGATTATCGCATTATTGGCGGTGCTATTGGTATTGCTTTCAATAGTCAATCTATAAAAGGATTTGACGAATATTTACACCAACTCAATTTCTGCAATAATTTAGGCAACCCGTGGTTTATGAAATTATGGCGGAAAAAGTTAACAGAATTAGGTTTAGATGTAGATAAAACTGTTGCCAATTGCACATTAAATGGAGAATGGAAAAGATCGTTGGGAAATTCATTCTATTCTCCAAGCTTTAAAGCAGTCTTCGTTATGGATGCAGTCTTGGCTTACGGCCATGCTTTGCATAGTTTATTAGGCTGTAATTATACTCATTGCTCACTAACGCAAACATCTAGCCTGGACAGAGAGCTTTTCAACGATATTTTAGGTCGTGTTCATTTCGCTAGCAAATCAAGCTATGCATTTACTTTTAGATCAGATGGAAACACAGATTCACTTCTTGATATTGTCAATTTGCAAAGAATATTGGTAAAAGGACACAGTAGAATAAGAGCAGTTGTAATTGGTTCATGGGACAGGAAAAGTGGCTTATTAATTAGTGACAACAAAATCATTTGGAATGGAAATAAGCCTTGGACTCAAATACCTGTATCACGATGTTCCGCAGATTGCCTTCCCGGCTATCATATGTATCAAGGTTTAGAAATTCATCAGAGTCAATTATCTTGCTGCTGGACTTGTAAGAAATGTCAGGGGCATAGCATCACGAATAAAATGAATTCTCTTTATTGCACGCAGTGTCCAAATTTAACCAATCCAAATCATAATAATACGCAGTGTGTACCATTGCCATTAGTCCAAGCGCGATATGGAAGACCGATGAAAATCATTTATTTTATCATAGTAACGATATATTTTGTCCTTTTAATTGTCATATGGACGGTCATTATTGTTAAGCGCAATACTCCAATCGTTAAAGGTTCTAATTTTAAACTTACTAGCTTATTACTATTTTTTCATGCAATAGGTGTACCAGCTTCTTTTCTATTCCTAGCCCAGCCAACCATAGCCATTTGTTATACACGGATATTTATGATAACCACATTTGTTATAGGTGTTTATGCAACTATACTTTGTAAAACAAATCAAGTTTCTACGATATTTCACAATCCGGTTAATAAGAGGGCAAAACTGGCACATTTAACAAAGAATAGAAGTCAATTTACTTTTATTTTTACTATTATACTAGTAGTCAATGGAATTTTACTTTGCTTAGTTATTTCCAAACCTATTAATATTAAAATGCAGCGCACATATGATAACCAAGTGGAAATATTATGTCATGTTGACAATTTCTATTTCGATATCAACTTATTAACGTGGATGGCTGTTTTAGGACTACTTAGCCTCTACTTTGCGTTTAAAGCACGCTCATTACCTGATAATTTCAATGAATCAAAACATATTTATCTATCATCGCTGTTAATAGTGGTTTTAGGAATTTGTTGCTTCCCTATTACATTTATAGTAAGCGGAAGTATGGCTGATAGCGTAAGAGGGATAACTACTTTAATCATCGGTTCTTCGCCATTGCTTTGTTTATTTCTTCCCAAGCTCTATATTATCTTTTATAAATCAGAATTGAATACTCGGCAACAAATCATGTCCAGTATAACTAATTATTCCTTTCATAGTTCTGGTAAGTCTACAAAATCTAATGGATTCTTTACGTCAAGCTCTAGCTCAGGAACTATGACAACATTATTAGAACGCAGATCGAATACAACACAAGTGCACCCAGAACCAATTGCTGTTGTCAATATTTCAAAAGACAGTGACTGCTACGAATAAGTAAAATCTCTATCATATTTCTGATATTGTATGCTGGGTATCAATTAATCTTATAGTAGTACGGTTGAAACTAGGACGATTTGGCGTAAATACTTAATTAAATCCCTAAGTAAAATCAAGGTCTTAGCTGCCTATTCTAATTATGAAGATAGGAAGCGCTATATCATTTAAGATTTTTAGACAGTTACTAGTTCAATAAATGTGATCTTTCTAAGTTAGACTATTTCAATTATAATATTATTTGGAAATTCTTGCGTCAAAGATAAGCTATACATGATCACTTTATGTATTATAGGAAAAAGAATTCAAATTACTTATTATTATTATCTATCCTAAATAGAGTAATGGGTCTAGCTCATAAACAAATATTTCACGATATATTTATTTTAAAAGTGCAAATAATTTCAGTAAGATTGTCTAAGTTAACAAAAGACGATCATTGAAAGTAACGAAGAATGCAATATAAAAGATTTAGGTATGGGACACTAGCGTTCACAAAATAATTGGCTTCACTATCAGAAATTATAAGCCATAATTATGTACTACTACAACCTTTCAAACTGCGATTAAATTGATACACTATATAATATCTGCATTTTGAATAAGGAAATCTTTAAAAATGGAACGGAAATATCTGAATAGCAATTGATTATTCTTAGTACAAGTTATTTATCTCAAATCGCTGCTGATATTAGATAAACGAGATTAGACTAGCCCTGAACCGATCATCACTTACCAGTCTCCTACTTATGAGATCGTATAAATAGGCTGCATCTATGGTTAACAGTTCTAGTTCTTATTTCAACAGATAACTCAGCGAGGTCTATTGATTATTAATAAAGAGTTCTTGAATTATTTCGTAATTATTATGTTGACTATCTGGAGTACTTGAGAGATAATTGTTAAGGTTATTTCGAAAAACTGCAACATAGCTCCGTTATTGTAAGGAATAGATTTGCAAATAATGCAAATTTTGATTTTTGCGCTAAAAGATAGATTAGTAATTTACAAAGGTAGCTAATAATGCTTAAATTCAGCCCTTGGTCACAAGGGTAGTTTGCAGTGTCTTCAAATAAATTCTTTTTTCTTACTAGATCCTAACAACTGTATAATTAACTTATAATTATCCCATCGAAAATTAATAGGAGATCTACCTAATTTGAATATCTATTATCAGTAATAAGGTTAATTTTACTGCTATTTTCTTCGAACTGGTGTTGCGATAGCGATATTTATGATATTGTAACATTTTTATTACCATCATTTACGGTATTGCTATAAATATATTATCAATAATGTGTAAATTGATCCAATACTACGAGATGAATCTTATTTTCCTTTAAGTCATGATGATATCCTTAAGCAAATTTAAGGTCTTGTCTATGTTTTACATCAATGATATTATATACGGCCGCATGTAGCAATATTATCAGACATTGCTTGCTATTAAGAAATCCGTGCTATCAGAATATTGATCAATGAAGTTATGCTATTATCTAAGTCATCGTATAGATAATAGCTATATCTTCGATTAGTCTGCTTTATTTACCTTGATGCGAGATTCTCTAATAGCATAATACGGAATATTATACGTTCGTAATAAGAACTTTTAAGTAGGGATCCGTATTATTACGTATCAAGCAGAAAATAATGCTAGTGTAATTTCCAATCAGAGTTATATCAGCCAACCAGATTGGATTTGTATCACTAGTATGCTTCTACTATTTCGTGTTGTGGGCTAATTTACTACAGGAAATCCTTTATTGAATTGAAATTTGTTCTTAATAAAGTATCGTAGGTAATTATTACTTTCTACAAAGGCTAGAATCTTAAAATCAGTCTGGTTTATTTTGCATTCCGTATATATTATTAACTGCTATCTCTATGAGCTCAACCAAAAGCGACTACTAAGTAAAGTACCGTAGTTGCCTCACATTCTGGTAACCTCCGTAGGAAAATACGATTCCAGTCTTTTAGTAGACTGCCGTTACGATAAGTAGATAGCATAGAGATAGAAAATGTTCGTACGTCGATAGTTAAGATGTTTAATCATTTTTATCCTAACAGTCTATTACGAATCACAAATACTACATACATCCTACTATTATCAATCCTTACAGCCATCTGGCTACTTATACAATATATATTCTTTATAAGGCCTAAAATGTACGGTAATTAGTAATTAATTTTATTCCAATGGTACGTTATACGTAAGGTATCACCATTTACAACGGTATCAATCATCCGCAATACCATTTAATCATCAATGCTATATTGATATTAAAGCATCGACATATTCAAGTATTTTCGTCATTTAAAGTCTAATCATTAATCCATCCATAGTTTCGATTATTGGCGCATAGTCACTAAATACTACCCTTTCCATTGCAAATTGTACGAATTTATTAAAAATTCCGTAAATCTCCAATAGTTGTATTAGTGGTACCAAATTCAATTGCGATCTGTATCTTTATCGTACCTCAATTCCCGACTACTTTGATAGGTATGTCATGCCCGAAGTAATAAACTATTTCAAATGGAATTGGATTACAATCGTCGTTGCTGGCGATACAGTTACTAAAAATAACATACATTAAACTAAGTTAGTTTTACGACAAAATCATTTATGCTCCAATCAAATATTCTTTATTCGAGATAAATCTGAACATTCAGATATAAAATATATTATTGTGAAACTACAAAATCAATCTCAATCACCAATCGTCTTACTTCTTGGCAATACACATTATTTATACTAATTATTGAAACAAGCCGAAAGTCAAAATTTAGATGGAAAACATGGATTGGCTTGGTAGAATGATTAATATCGCGGTCAATTTATTCTATAAGCGCTGATATACTTGAAGGAGCTCTCGCTGTTGCATTTAATTCAAATGAAATTCACAAATACAAAACCTTTTTAATTGAACTCGATTTATGGAATTACATTCGAAATATTTGGTTTGCAAAAGCATGGCGTCAAATATTCATAAAAATTGGTTTTTAATAATGTCAGCTTTATTGCAAATTACGGACTTGACATCAGTTGGAAAACTCAATATTCCCATCAGTTTTACAAGATTGATGCTCACTCAATATTTTTCATGGATGCTGTTTTAGCATTAGTACATTCATTAGGTCGTATATCAAACTGTAATGCAATATATTGTTCAAGACTTGAAAATCTAACATTAAATCATCATTAATTCAATGGCATATTACAATCTATCCAATTTAAAGGAATCTCTAGTCATTCTTTTCTATTTGCGAAAATACACCCAGCATACCCTCAATTGATATTGTTAACTTAAAAAGAGAGACAGAAACATTAGATAAAGCTACAAAACCTGTTATAATTTGCTATTAGAATCAAAGACGTGGTTTATTGATTAATATAGCTAGTATAATTTGGAACGCTAACCAATCATGGGGTCAGATACCAGAAGCACAATGTTTAAATACCTGCCTTCCTGGTCAGTATTTACAATCAAAGGAATCATTGTATTATCGATATTAATCATGTTGTCGATTTTATCGAATTTGTCAATCATATCATGCAGATATACCTAAGAGTTGTAATGGACATAATTGTATTCTATGTTTGTTAGATGCTGATCCAAACAATAACGAGACTAAATGTTTCAATCTGCCACTAGCAAAGAAACAGTTTAATGACCCTATTTCGATTTTAGTTATTTAATTGAGTTTATATATTTTATAATTGTGGTCGTAATTTGGATAACTATAAGCACTAAACGAAATACACCTGTCGTAAAGTATCTAATTACTTGCTTCTTAATATTTTTGATTTTTACTGCATTATGTATTCCTGCATCAACTGCCTTTATATTAGAATCATCCGTTCTTGTCTGTCAAGCAAGATTATATTTGGCAACGACAGCATATATAGGTAGGGATACGACGAAGTTATGTAAAATTTATCGAATATATGTAATATTTTTGCACAAGTTTAATCAAAGTGAGTTCAGAAATAAATTAACTAAAAATCATAATCAAATTCTCATGATAGTTCTTGTTTTATTGATCGCTAATAGCATTTCAGTTATAATAAGCTTAAGTACACCATCAGAACTATATTGGTAACCCAAAGCTGATAATCAAATGGAATTTCTAAGTAATGTTCTAATCTATTTTATTTACTTAAATGAAATGGTATAGATTACCATATTGCATCTGTTAATTTTTTTTAATTATGAAAGTCGTCATCTCCCAGATAATTTTAGTGAATCAAACGATATCTATTAACGACTATTTTAATAATAGTCATTAGTACAATCGACCTCTTCTTTGAGTTATTGCTAGATGAATGCCTAGTTACTAGCTTAGATGCTCTTATTACATTATACAGTGGAGGAGTTGCATTATTTTTCTGCCTTTCACGAAAATTGGTATTATTCTTTCCATCCTGAATTAAATCCAAAAGCAAGAAGCTACGGCAAGTATCATTGATTTTTCCTTTAAATCTGTAAAAGG
>NW_002060953.1:1438167-1535303 GCF_000150275.1 Trichoplax adhaerens | reverse complement strand
AACTTGCAAGTATCATTATATACTCTATACTGCAATATAGAATGAAGAAATCAGGAAATTACCATATTGTGATGTGGTTCAGATTTTTTCACGTACTTTAGTAAACCATTTTGTATATTTAAATTTGGCCTGAGCATATTGATGTCGAAATATTTATAACCTTAAGTTTTCCTATTATGGCGAATATTTCTGAAAATAATGTTACATAAATTTTAGCGACATAGCTTTCAAATAGTTTATAAAATACTTAGCAAAGGAAGCTCAGAAAAATCGAGTAGGGTAAACTTTTAGATAATATACAGACCATATGTACCAACTAATGATTAACTGAGTCGATTCTTAACTTTTCATGTAGTAATATTTTAATATTAATAATTTAATGACCTTTCTATCACGAGATTTCAGATAGTAAGAGTTTAACTGGGAAATTTTTCGATAGCGATCTAATGATAGACAATTTCATAATGACAGCCAATCACAATACTAAATCAGATATTTTCTAAATTACAAGCCGAACTAAAATACATAATCGATAATCGTGATAAAATTATTCAGAATGATATCTTCTATCTATCAAAATATTTATTAAAATTTAGGACAACCATTATTTACAAGATTTATAGTTGCATATTCAAGAGTTAATAATCCTGCTGCAAAAGATTAACCTTAATAAGAAGAATTGTTCTTTTTCCGTTTCACTATAAATAAGTTCATATACTGTAGTTATCAGAAACTCTCTTTAAATAAATGAGTAAATTAAGATTATTACCAAATGGTAATATTTTTTGTAAATCGCACACAATACAAATGAACTATTCGCTTGGAGCTGATATAAAATTGATCAAAACTTGGGAAATCATTATATTAGACGGATTTTCTAGAAATTTTGACATAAGCAATCTTTCTTCAGTTTTTGTTGATATCCATGAGTAGGACAGTGTAATATTGTATTCTAAGTTGATGATATATTTAGTAATGTTTACCGTAGTTATTATGTTCAGCGTATGATAGATATTCTTTTAGAGGGTTAAGTATTGAATATAGCTAGCTTAGTAATTGTATCCTTTTGAAGAAGAGTGCTACAGTGCTCACACTAGAGCTTCACATGAAAGGTCTAATTTATCTTGTATTTGAGATACCAATACTGCAGTGCGTAGTATGTAAGATTGTTAATGAGGAAAAGTATATATGCGAGCAATTTAGTACAATAAAATAGCACTTTCTCGTTAGAGGTCCTCAGCTTGTCAATTATGCTGTATATTTATAAACGAGGTTTTGTGCAACGATTCTTAATTTTCAAAACGTTTGAAGATTCTTGATCTACCAACCTCACACTGTGCTCAAGGAAATACAGATAGACTAAGTTATTTCATTTTAATATTAGAAAAGAGAAAAACACAAACTCAGAAACTTTTGAAATTGTCTCTTAACTCATACCGCTACAAATGAATGAAAAGCCTTAGCAACTATCCTTTTAACAGCTACCGCTGGGTATTATTCATTTAATTTATCATTTTTACTGACGCTGCTTAATTAATGTTTCAGTCAGAAAATATAAGAAATAATTGATCAAGAAAGAATCGCATTACAAATACAAGTTAAAGTCTATGTTTGCTAATGTGTAAAAACTAATGCTAATGCAATCTTCGTTAAGAACTATATCAGTTAACCTAACAGCATTAGCATGACGAACATGCTACTATTATTTTGTTTTGTGGACTGACTTCCTGCAGGAAATCCTCTATAGAATTGAAGATTCTTCTCACTAAAAGTCACTGGTGATTATTACATTCAACAAAGGATAGAAGCTCAAAAACAGTTTAGTTTATTTTATATTCCATTTATACAATGTTTAATGTTATATCTATGAGCTCAATAAAAATCTACTACACACTTAGTAAAGCACCATAGTTGTCTTATATTTCGATTATTACCGAAGGAAAATGCTATCTAGTCTTTAATTGAACTGCTACCACAATGAGTAGATAACAGATTGTTAAATGAATATTTGAAAGACATTACTAAAAATATTGAATCATTTTACCCTAGCAATTTATCACAGATCATTAATATTACGAACATCATACTTTTATCGATCCGTTCGCCGTTATTACTATCTATACAATCCATGTTCTTCATAAGTCTAATATGTTCGGTAATTAATAATTAATTCTATTTAAATAGTTTATACGTATTATTACGATTCTGTTGAATGATTTAGTGTTAATTTATTTTTAACTGTCCTGAAAAATAAAATTTAGCCAGAGTAATGCAATACTTTGACTCCCAAGTGATTTTGTGATTTTATTTCATGAAATAAGTTAGCTGTATTCCCATAATGTAAATTACTTACCTATTTTCCTATTAACATTGATTCGATTGTTAAAAGAATAAATTTTAATAAATTGCCATTTTATCATCTGTCACAGTTATTAGATGTTTATCTGAAATCAATGCAATTTATTTGTTAACAAATGCAGTCAGAAATAAATTACGTTCATTTAGTTAGTTATATTTAGTCTATTCCATTAGTACTGTATACATCTGGCCAATGTTTAGCCCTTTATACAATAAACAGATCGGCTTAAATGACTTTCTACTGTTGATAACCAAATTTAAGGAAAAGGCAGATGAAGCAACTGCAATTCAATTGACTTGTAGATTTATAACTCATTAAATTATGTTTCAAACTTCCAGGATAGTCAAGCGTATTAATTAAATCCAGCATAGGATGGCCAACTATTTTTTATTATCGAATCCGGTCTCTAGCGTTAAATATTTACAATTTCTCAAACTTATAAATAGCTCTAACACATTATGCAATTCAATTAAAAACAAATTTATGATCACTAGAACAAAGAAATTTAAGCAGGAAACAATTTTCTATTCGAATAATGATAGATTTTATTACATCACGTGAATAAGAAAATTTCGCTTACGTAAACGGTAATGTTATTATTTTTTTGAAACAACGAAAGCAGTTAGCTAATTAATCTTAACAGTTATATAAATAAAGGCATCTGGGCATGAATAATATGTTCTATAGCTTAAGCAATATAAATGGCCTTGAATGAATTCTATATAAACCATTAAACGAGTCCAGTAGTTGATCTAGAAGTATTAGTGTCTCAGTAAATGTAAATACATGAGGAGCAATGATTAATTATCGAGTCAATTTTCCATTCAGTTATTTGACCAATTATCGATAAAATGAAGAACCATATTAAATCGTTTTGCTCCTTATTTCTATTGTGGCTTTCCAATTTTGTTTTTCATAGCTACTTTCAACTATGTAATTCACAATCCAGTACTTTTAAACCAGGTCAAGTGCAGTTAGTGGGTATTTTTCCTAACACAGTAGATTACAAGAACCAATCGTCCAATTTATCTCGGTATTTTAACCCGGAAAATATCCAACTTACTCAAGCTATGATTTATACTATTGAGGAATTAATCAATCATAACCCAGCTTTGCTACCCAATATTCAAGTTGGTTGGACACTTCTAGATTCTTCTTCATCTATTAACCAAACTATGGAATTACTCAGCAGTGTTTTATCCAATCAAAAACTTTCGAATACAGGGCAAAGCCATACAAAAATCAATAATACGAATAACGCTCCATCTAGTCTACCAGAACCAATTTACAATATTTCGGCTAATTCTTCCCCTATATTTGGTGTTATTGGTGCCAAATTATACAATATAACCGTTAAAACGGCATCGTATACAAGCAAAAATCACTTTACTCAAGTTAGCTATTTTTTCAATCAGTCTTTAACCGATCAGCAACAATTTCCTTACTTTTATTCTACTTCTGTACCGGATGATCTATATTGGTATGCCATTAAAGAGATTATAACTTATTTTAACTGGAATTGGATATCAATTGTCATTGCTGGAAATACCATAAGTGAAAATATTATTCAAGATATTAACCGACTACCCCAAAATCACGGCATATGTTATGATGAGATATTGATGATTGATCAGAACTATACTTTGTCTTCCATTACTAAAATTATTTTAAAATTAAAGAATCAGACTAAATCAGAAGTAGTTGTTCTACTAGGTAATGAATTAATCATCTATCGATTCTTTCAACAAGCTGATATCCATCAGCTAACAGGTAAAACTTGGATCGGTTCCTATCACTGGTTGATATCTCCGTCAATCTATTCTATTAGATCAAGTATCCTTAATGGGGTAATCGGCATTTCCTTCAATTCTGTTACTATGCAAGCGTTTAATCTCTATCTGGATCGCCTTAATTTATGTAATAATTTAGATAACATCTGGTTTAGACAAGCCTTACAAGAAATACTTAGCATAGATGCTAAAATACCGAATTGTACATTTAATAAGACTAGAATTCGATATTTTCAAGCATTTTATAAAATAAGTCCAATTTCAGCTTTCGTTATGGATGCTACATTAGCATTAGCTCATGCTCTACATAAATATCTAGGCTGTAACGAAACTTATTGCCCATCAATATCTGAAAAATCGTTTAATAATCAGCAATTTAATAATATTTTAAGTAAGATTCGTTTTGATGGTATCTCAAGTCGTTCTTTTCGGTTTGCACCTAATGGCAACAGTCAGATATCCTTTAATATTGTTAATTTGCAATCATCGATGAATTCAAATACGTCAAGATTTGAACCCGTTGATATTGGTTATTGGAATCAAAACGAAGGTCTAATTCTTAATGAAGAAAGTATTGTGTGGAATCATCATCTATTTGGGAATAATAAACCCCTGTCACGATGCTCGCAAGACTGTCTTCCAGGATATTATATGTATCAAGATAGACGAATAAAGTTGCAACATCGATCATGCTGCTGGTCATGTCGTTTATGTCAAAATAGGACTATTTCTAATACAACAAATCAATCTACTTGTACTAAATGCCCAATTCTAACTAATCCAGACATAAATAGAACATATTGCGCTGATTTATCAATTTTAAAGCTATCATATACTAGTCCAATTTCAATAATATGTTATGTTGCAATAGGTTTATACTTGCTATTATTAATATTTATTTGGACCATTATGATCGCAAAAAGACAGACACCTATAGTTAAGGGCTCCAATTTCATATTAATAAATCTACTATTAGCCTTCCTTGCTTTACTGGTACTAGTATCTGTCCTCCATTTATTGCCTGCCACTCCTGAAGTATGTGCTGTCAAGAATTATCTTGTTACTACGAGTTGCATCGGAATATACACCACTATATTATGTAAAACAAATCAAGTCAAGAATATATTTCAGAACGTAACAAACATGAGCAGTAGAAGGAAGCAATATACCAAGACTTACTGCCAAGTAGCTTTCATCTTGGCTTTTCTATTCCTTTCTAATGGAATCTTGACTGCCTTTATAATCATCCTACCCTTTCCTCTATTAAAATATCGAGATGGGAATCAAACTGTCATTGATTGTAATATTCAATATTTTTATGGACATATTAACTTAGTCTGTTGGAGCATAGTCATTGTCTCAACTTGTTTATATCTAGCTTATAAAACGCGCTCTCTTCCTGAAAATTTTAATGAGTCAAAATATATTTTCATGTCTACACTTGCTGTTAGTATAATTGCGATTGCCACGTTTATGGTTGATTCCTTTACCTCAGGCGTCGCTACTATTGCGTTAAGCATAACAAATACCCTCTTATTAGGGGCAGCTCCTATGATTTTCTTATTTCTTCCCAAGTTGTATATTATATTTTTTCGACCCCATTTAAATACAAGGGCACAAGCCACTAAAAATATTTCTCATTTTACTTTTGCTAAAGGAGGTATTCGAGAAAAATCTACGAATACACAGGAACCCACCACTAATATTGGCTGCAATGAAACTCAGAAGGAACACCAATCTCCTAACAATAAAATACATTCAATCAACACTGTTGACCAAGTTGCCGAAATTCTTTCATAATTGGACTGTAGTGACTTAGGATAACCATTTGTTGGGTATTATCTTATATATTCTATTACTAGTTACTGTCGGCATGAAGAATGTTTGCTACATCTCGAAGCTCGCATCGCCAGAACGTTAAACGTTTTAAATTTTAAACATTTTCAACTACTTGCAAAAATTAGGAATCTTTATCCTTCAAGAATCACTTCGTATCAAAACTAAGCTATATTTATTTCCAACTTGTCATTTTGATGTTCTATTTCCTATGTTTCGTTATCGCCTCTGAAATTTAGAAAGTTAAGTAGCAGCCTCACTGCTACTACTTTAGGTTTGTAGTTCGCGATCTTACTGTCTTAGAACTACTCAGACACAGCAACAGCATTAAATAGTAATAACTGCTAACACATTTTAAACACAGCTTATAAGTTGCTAGTCCTGGCTTTCAGTAATCGTTATAAGATCAAATACCGTACTTCTCCATCACATCATCAGCTATGGGCCACAAACTATTACAGTTTAATAATGAGAAATTATCTAGTCGATGGACAAGTTCTACTAACATTGAAAAGATATCTCATACCACATCGAAGGCAATCACTCTTAGAAGTGATACTGCATTAGTGGTTAATTATATCACCTTGGGAAAACGTCGCACAACTACAATGAAAGAATTCCACACTTAATACTTAGAGACCAAATCTAAGTAAGCTTGAATTACACATAGATCGAATGGTATAAGTATGCCGTTTCATCATTCACCAGCCACAATCTAAGTTTATTTATTAAGTGAAATTGACTGTTTTAACGTATGCAGGTCTTAACTTCATACCATTCCCATAAAAATGCAAAACATACAACTACAGTAATGAGCTGTTGTCACGACAGCTCTGCTTTTAATGTTATTAGTACAGGAAGGACTGTTTGTTGTTGTATTTCTACTAGTAAGTACCATATACTTATATATAAAATAAATATCTCCAATATATCGGACATCAGCTGGCTTTCTCAATGGCAAAAACGTATTTTACAGTACTATATGATATTATATTATCTCAAACTTAAACATTGGACTTTATAACGTTACAATCGACATACTGTTACTCTCAAATATACCTCCTATTAAAGATGCCTTTCCAAGATTGCGGAGAATTGTTGACGACCGCATCAAGAGCAATGTACTAACGTTATGCACAATTTAATTAATTTAATAATCTAACTGAGAAAGATCAAAATTGGTAATAACAGTAATTGATTATCTTTTGCCTTTCACATTGCTAAAATTAAATCAATTATCAAAAATATCCTTCACGAAATACTGGAAATAGGATACAGGGAGTATATAAGCAATAAATATAGTAAATGTAATGAAGTTTACAAACTTGCTTTTCACAAAGCGATTGATTGGTAAATATTACCTATCAATATTACTTATAAATAGCACATTACTTTATTGGAGTTTTCATGGTGTTAATATTGTCTATTCTACAGTTACTATTGCAATAACAAATAGCGAAATAAACAATACCTTAAATTGAAGAATAAAGTTAAGATCATGATTGACTCAAGTTGTAATATAACATCCATTCTCCACAAGTTTCAAAAGAGAAGACAATTCTTAAAACACCTTTCTATTGCACATGCAGTAGATACTCGATAATTAGTGGCAAAGAACTATCATCTCAGGAAATAGCTTCACAAACGTAAAACCAAAAGATTAAGATATTGCTAAAGATACGGATATCTACGGCAAGACGTTATTAGAATAAATCAGTAAATACTAATTTATGAAGAAATCGTCTGGAGACCTTGATGTATCAGTGATTTACAGTAAATATCAAGCAAAAGTACCCATACAGTATGTTAGCACTTATAAACCATTCGTTCAAAACATTTTGTCTTATCATCAAAATGCAAGTTATCTAGTAGAGGCTAAACAGTGTCAAAGATAAAGCACTGCAATTGCTCGCGTGAACTGCTCCTTAATTGAGCGAAGAATAGCTACTTACTCGTATACATTATTCTGAACAGCAGGAACGATTCAAGTTTCAGCAGAAACAGGCTGCTAAGTCATTTGCATCTGCCAATTTAACATTGTGGTAATTTTCCATCATTGATAACAAGTAGATAAATACCATCATCTAGGTAAGAAGCTTGATTGATTGATTGCATGCCTAAAGTCAACTTACTGTGTAGGCGGATATGTGTTGTGCTACGTACATCTGGATCAATTTCATAAGTTAATCTGCCTTACTATAACCAATTCAGAGTAAGACAACTATAGTTATGTCTTCCATTTCCAAATGCAGCATGAGGATTGATTTATTTTTTATTCACTAATTGACGATATCGAAAGCAATTGGTAGTGTGATCGTTCACTAGCCCTACAGCTTGCATAAAAGCATACATGATGGTTGAACCAACAAAGCTCATGCCACGCTTTTTCAAATCTTTGGAAATAGCATCACTGATATCGGACTTTGACTGCAAATCTTGGATTTTTTTTCGATTTCCTATAACAGGCTTGCCGTCAACAAATTGCCAGACATAACTGTCAAAAGAACCAAACTCATTTTGGATAGCTATAAACGCCTTTGCGTTTTTACGTACAGAATAGACTTTTAAACGATTACGAATAATATCTGGATTGTGTAATAGCGATTCTAACTGCTTATCCTTCATGGCAGCTACTTTTTTAACATTAAATTTGTGAAAAGCACGACGGTATCCATCACGTTTTCTCAAGATCGTATTCCAATTGAGGCCAGCTTGAGCACCTTCTAAGATGAGCATTTCAAATAATTTAGCATCATCATGTACAGGTACACCCCACTCGGTATCATGATAGTCATTGCATAGTGCATTGCCATGACTAGACCATGCACATCGACTTGGTTCCGCCATTGTAAGCAATAATTTCTTCAAGAGTGAAAAACGAGAAGCAGCCTAGTCAACTTGTCACGGTGTTGCAAAGACACGCTACCTGATATCTGCAGCTCTTTCCAACTGTAATTACTTTGTAATTACAGTTAAGGGGATTCTTTAACCTGCTACTAGATAGCCTATAATGATACACAAAAGTGGATTCAACTGAATGAAAGTCTTCACAGTAAGTTTCAATGTTGCAAATGAATCGTAATGATGAATTTATCCAATTTAAAATTGATCTATTCCAGCCATAAACAGGACAACAACAAAGTGTAAAAAGCTGCCAAGCAAAGTTGCTAGTGGCTTCTGGTGCAGCGACCACTCTCAAAGCTCGATTTACAAGCCCCTGTGATTGGTTGTAACGTGCTGTATGTTTTATCTTGTTACTACAGTACCGTCGTTGGTGCTGATGGAGATCGGTACGTCTGTACATCTGTCACCGATCCGGATGACCAATATAAAGAACGAGCTTGTATACCATTGGCTATTTTTCTACCTCATGAATGCGCTGTAGGAGTTGGTTGAAGCGTTCATGCGTACTGTACGAATTGCCGTGATGTCATAGTCAGACATAGTCAGACATACCCTCAAGGTAACGCTAAAAAAAAATAGACGCGTTCTTTCTACTGTATTTAGGCTATTTATACGGTACCATCCTGACTCTAACCTACGGAATTACGTGTAATAAATCCATCTACAGTAGTACAATTGTGTTTGAAAACTGTCAATTCGCTGGAATCGTTATGCGGTAACCTACGATCTGGACCCGAAAAGATGTCACTCCTCGTCATCCAGTCTTGCTGTTTTGTACTCTGCCGACAGATATTTTGCATCATATACAGTACCGCAGTGTATACCATCATTACCAAATGGAAGGACAGAAAGACAGGACGAGGGGTGTCATCATTTCGCGTCCCGATCGTAATGTAACAGTAACAAATTTTGCTTCTGGCGCAATATTTTAACCAGATCTTGTTCCAAATGTCAGTCCGTCCAAGAGTGTCTAGACAGACGGACTTTCAGCAACAAATGAGGCTGCAAATATCGTACTATGCCTACTTCCTTCTTAGTATCTTTTCCAAATCACTGGTAGTAAATTAAATAACGTCCACAATCTTATACATAACTATTTCTAAGCGGAACTTGGTAAAAGATAATAAAATTCAACGTAATATTACTTAATTGAGAAAAAATCAGTCCATTTAAAATCGACCGTCCGTATAGTGTGACATAGTCAAATATGTTACGGCCATAGCCGGGAATCCGGCCATTACCAGTAATGGCTGGCTGTTACCGGTAAAGTCCAGCTAGACCTATATACAGTATTATATTTATAACCGACTGTTTGGTACAGATATTTAACGCGATGAGGCTGAAAACGTCTGTCCATCCAAGATCGATCAATCGGCTGACAGTGCGGACTTTTCTCACCAAAGGAGGCCATAAATTTCGAAAAATGGCTACTCGATTAATGATCTTCCGCGTCTGTTTCCTATATTACTGGTACTAATATTGATAACCTTATAGAAATTTTTCTAAGCAAAACTTAGTCATAGATAATAAAATTCAATTTTAAAGTAATAGTACTAAATTTAGAAAAAATGATTCAACTCAAAATCGACCGTCCGCATACTTCAGTAGAAAACAGATTTCATACTGAATTAGTGAACGCTCGACCATAGTACTTGGATAATTTTGCTATATGGAGTAACTTAGCAACGATCGAAAACTACAGTTGGGATTATGAAGAGGAAACTAGAAATGCATCCTTGCAATATTTCTCTTTCCTGTCAGATGCCGCCTCGTATAGGATGCTTAATTAATGAACTCTTGACGCATCCTACAGAGAGTATTAACGGAATAACAGAGGTTATCCAATATTCTGGTTCGATAACAAATTGGTATTCCATATATTTAAGCGGATCGTATTAAGAAGTTAAGAATAGTGCTTTTACTGTGTTTCTCTCATTTCGGCCGTTTGATGTAGTTGCTACAATAATGTACTAGTACTATTCATAAGATTTTTTTGTAAATACTCTTGAAGATATTGACAGTATTTTCCTAACGTCAATTTTTACTCTATAAGCCATATTGTTAATTACAAATTACGATTTGTGACGGAATAGAACTTGAATAATTTAATAATAGTAATCAAAAAATGCAGCAATAGTGTACGTAACTTAAACCATTTATAAAATCTGAAGTTTCACAAGCTTAGTGATCAAAAAAAGGGCTATTGTTTTAATCTTAGTTTTGTACTCGCTTGCGGTTTAGAATGTAAATTAGGCGTAAAGGACCGATCAGTCTTGTCTGTTCGCACACATCATAACGAAAACTTGTATTTAGATTGTATAGTATTCAAGTATTCGGGAGTCAGCTGTTTCTTCAAAATTGGTAGTCGAAATGTACAATTAGTAACTTGAATTTCTCCTGAGAGATTAGAAGCCCTGCATCACCAGGCAATACCTTAGGATACACGTGCATTACATTATTCTTAGTTCGCAGTTACTGGCAGTGTAGCTAATCGAGAAGAGGAGTACTACTTAACCGAAGATTTCCAAGTTATTGCGAGTCAATAAGTCGAATATACCAACGTTTCGATAGTCGGAGTACTTCGTGAGCTAATCCCTGCTCCTTCCCATCACGATATACTTAACTATAACAACTATAACTGGCATTAAGTGAATAATTAACATCGATATCGTTATGCCAACAGCATAAACTATCCTGTAAGAAAAGCAGCCTTGAGCGGGATTGTTAAGCGTATGTAACCCTAGTCATTTACTGTACAAGCATATACTGCAAATTTTATCTTCTAAAATACAGTAGATAGCACATAAGACACACTGAACTTTTAATCAAACTTTTAATCTACTCAATGTAGAATCAGTATTTTCTTGTTATGATATCCTTTATTTAATCATAAATTTAAATTATAATATCAATGCCTTCCTATACAATATCATTTGGTTACAGCTTCATTTTTTCTTCAAAATCCTACTACAATTGTATCAATAATTGATATCTTCTAAGCTAATACTACAAAGTACACCGTAGTATCTTTTAGTTTACATATCACTAAAATGGTTTGTTTGTTTTATTCATCTGAACTTTCTATGCTTGGAGGTTATTAATTTTTGATTTTAATTAAATTACCCCAAATAGTTACTTCGCTTACTAGTGACACATAACATCATGTCAACAACTTCTTAAAGATGAGATTTAAAAAAGGAAAATTGGCATTTTACCAAATGCCTATTCCAGGTTACGAGGGAAAAATTTGGCATGGCATATACTTATAAATCCTAATATCTAGCGTCAGAATTACCTTCATTAAAATATTTAAGATAGTCAATAATTATGATATATGAAGAGAGTTTATCAACCTCAATTAAATAGGTACTATACAAATATACCTTTATATGTTCCAGATATACGACTAAACTACAAAACTTGATGATAGAAATATTTTTCTATGATTTAGTAAAGGAATTTAAAATATTCACCTCTCAAAAATTATTATGTCAGTATTTCTATTCCTAAAGTTATTTTATAATGAAAGAGAATATTATTTCTTTTTAATCTCATATTTCTTGCAAAATTACTTATATGAGTATGGCTCTGGTAATATTTAGCAATTTTACGGTGGATTTGAAACTTAAGCTTGGAAATCTTCTATAAGGAGAGATGGCAATAAATGAATCTTTCGCATTAGAAAATGTTATGCAACCATATATTACTGAAACTGCCTAATCTCAAATATAAGTCACTTTCTTTGCTTTCATCCTGCTCACGTTAACCAGTTGCTCGATAATCGCTTTATCCTTAGCAGAAATAAGATCGTGACGTATAACAAATGTACTCCCATGAGTAGACGAACATTGAGTGCCTGACATATGCGTGTTGCTCCTATTGATAGGCTTGCGTCTGGTATGGAAGCAAACCATCCTGAAAAATCCGCTTCGAATTTCTCGATTAAAAAAGTTATGTATGATCGGATTGAGTGTACAATTTGTAAACGCCATTAGACTACAAGCAATTCCTAAGTTATCAGTTACAGGTCCTAAATGGAATAAGCTTATTAAGCCAAATGTCATAAATGGCGTCCAACATAAATAAAATGCGCCATTAACAACTACAAAGACAAGTATTAATCGAAAATCGTTTTTAGCTAAGCGCAAATAACGATGATTAAGTTGATCTTGAATAGATCCAAAATAATGTTGCTTTCTTTGAACATTCCTTTGTTGTTCAATATTATGAATATGGCGGATAGCAACTTTAAATATCAGGATATATAAAGTAAACATTATTGTTGCTGGGATATAAAAGTTAATTAATGTAATAATTAACAAATAAATTCTCTCTTGTTTTATGTATAGAAATAAATCGACAACGCAATGACTGCCAATAGTTGATTGAACACCTCTCCAACCAAATACTGGAATCAAGGCTAGCAGAAGCGGCTGAAACCAAATATATAGCAGCATTCCAATCACGAAGCGTGTAGTCATCCAAGTGTGATATTGATAAGGCCGACATATGGCCAAATATCGATCCAGACTTATTGCAAATAAATTGAGTAATGATGTCATTACTAAACTAATTGATAAGCAAGCATGGATAGCGCACCACTCTGGCATAAATGGCCAATAGCCTAATAAACCTTGCAGACAGTATGCAGGTAAAACTAAAGCCGCAAATAAGAAATCAGCGCAACATTGACTGACAATAAAATAATTAGTTACAGAATGAAGTTGGCGATTATAAGCAATAGTAGCAATAACGATGGCATTGCAGATAATTCCGGTGATGAATACGGTAAAGATATAAACCGTCTTAAAGTCTATTTCTTGACCATAGCGACCATTTATATTCGACACTTGATTTCCAGCCACATGATTGCCACTAAGTGGGGGAAAACCTTTTGCTTCAACTCTTATATCTCCAAATTCTATCGCCATAGACTTAATTGAGAAGAATAATATATGAATATAGATAATCAATAAAAATCGACTGCTTTCCTTGGCCCACATTTCTTTAGTAAGTAAGTATAATGAATCGATTGATAATTATAATAAATTTGAGCAAGGAAAAACTTTGAGATATATCAGCTAGTAATAAACGATGACGAAATATGACAGCATGGAGCAGCAGGTTTGACAATGTTTTAGTGGTATAGCTAGATGAAAAGTATTCCAAAATAGTTGTATGCGCCTAGAAATAAGATATTTCGTAAACTACCAAAATTTCTATCAAATGATAAATTTAAAAACTTCTTTGTGCGTTTTGAAAATTTAAGTATTCATTTCGTAAGCCTCAATAAATCTGAGTTACACTGCAAAAATTACTAGTGCCAAGTCTGTTCCTGTAAGATTACTACCTTGAAAATTCTTCTACAAAGGGATCTAAATTAAGATGATTCCCAAATCGAAAAGAAAAAACAGGTTAAATTTGTTCTTGTTAATTATATGTCGACTGTATATGCAATTAACAGTTTTACATGAAAAAGTTCGCTATATTTCCAACAGATTCATAGAAAATGTATGAAATGCTTTCATTCGAAGAAAATACTGTGGTGAAATAGCGACGATAATTCCGGATTTAGTTCTCTTTCGCTAGTTTACATTAATGCCAATGGATTGATAGTGCAAGTTAAAGGTAAATTCCTTCTTTTACATATGACGACAGAGGTATTTTTCTAGTTTGAATGAACAAAAGATATGATATTAGACGTACATAAAGCATACCTCCCACGACAGATTTTAAATGCAAGAGAAACTTTTAAATAACATAAAGAACAAATTCAGATATTGTAAATAAAGATGTACAATAAGTAAAATAGAAAAAATAGAAAACTATAATAAAATGTTATTAAAAGCCGCAGAAGTATTAAATGTCAAACTAAATCGGTATAGCTTAACGCGTAACCGATAAGATACTACGATTTTTTTTGTGACCTAGCTTTCAGGTTTTGATTTAATAAGAGAAATAAATTTTCTTTTTCAGAAACATTATATTTTAATATAATAACCCCACATAGTCATCAATTGCAAAGCAAGATCATTCGCGGTAGTAATTTAGCATGCTGCTGAAGCGAGTTTCGCATATTATAAAGTACAAGAGTGAATAAATTAAACTATTTGAGCTCAAAAGATGAAACAATGAGCGACTGAATCTTTTATCAGCTATTAAGTTTTCTCTTGTTTGAAATAAAAGGATAATACATTTAGAAAATAGAAATTTAAGGCGCTCATATTAGTAATCCAAATTTTAATTTTTTCTGCAATAGTCTATAATGTTCCGTATTGACATTTGCAATTAAATTATTCCAAACGAGCAATATGGTGTCATAATAGGCATACGCTAATGATCAGAAATTTGCTTATATGTTTAAAGCGATCCATTTCAATATATAATATACGTATGTTACATGTAATTTCCAGGAGAGCTGATAATTTTACATGAATGACGTTAAAATGTTTAATTTCGAACTTTTAAATTACGATATCATTAGATTCACTCTCAAATTATCTATTGCCTGTTTCATGATCTCCATTTAGCATTATGAATATAACGAAACCTTGAAATAAATAGACCCACTAAAAATATGTACTTATAATCTAAATGTTGCCATGATAGACCGAATTAGCTTTTTATACGTACATATCATATTTTAATACAGTAAAATAGCTTTCTTACAAGTTTGCCAAACTTATAAAATTTAATACTGAAAGCTATACTATGTAATAAAATTAATTTATGTTGCTATAACTTACTTGTCTAAATTGCTTCATACATTTGCGTATACGAAAAATAAATTTTACAGTAGTTAATAATCAAATTTAAGTAATGTAAAATTTATTTTTCTTAGTATTTTTAATGATTACAGTTAAACTAGTAATAAATTAACAGTCGACTTGCATATGTACCAAAAGCTGTGTAAAGCATTCCATTCACATAATTATTGAGTAGCTGCATTGATAGATAAGTTAACTTTGCATAGCATAATCTGAAATTGGGTCGAGTTTTCTTTGTCTTCGTATAGCCATGATGCTTTGAATTAAATTGAGTCGTATATTGAAGGCATTACGTCTATTGCATTTTAATCCAATTTTTTTTCTGCCATAAAATAATATTTTGAGTAATGAATACTTAAGTTATTAAATATTGGATAATGGCAGGTGTTATTCATCTTCATTAATTGGTTATTGAGTTGATGACATAGACGATCTATATTTTGATGTATCATTTAATTATTGATACATTTGTTCCGTCGTCAAAATAGTTCTATAATATTAATTAGAAATTAAACAATCAAATGTTACCAATATTCATAATTTAAAAATTCATTTCTTTGCCAAAGACACGGATGATTAACTGATGCTATATTCAGATATAATTTTTGTATCAGTATGCGATAAAAATGAATATCAGTTGTGAAAATATATCATTTAAATCTTTAATTAAATACATTATTAATGAAATCCTTACCAGGATGTCATTATGAGGTAAACACCATCATTTATTATAGTGTTGAATGAAACAATTAATTACAAATGTCCAATTCTCGAAGGAATCATTGAAAAATTAACGGTTGCTCTTACTAACAACATTAGTAAATTATGTGTTTTGAAGTATCCAAATTTCTAATAAAATGAGCGTTGGTTTACTGACAAGCATTTACAACAGATGCAAAATTTATTTCGCATTGCATTAACTTGAAATTAAAATATTTTGATCGGTAGAGATATAGTCTTAAATCTTCAAGTTGTAATGTCAATTTATAGTGTTTAAAAATATGAAAGCTACTGTCATAGAAAAATAATGCTCGAAATAGCTTCTATTGTAATAAATTGAACGATTTACCAGGAATTGTTATATATTTTGTAGCGTAGCTAATTTCAAGTAAGACATATTAAATTTCGGTTTTGGGAAAGTGTCTTCCTAATCCAAGTCTACAATGAAGTATCTTGTGGATGATTTACGGCACAATTTAAAATGCCAAGGATAATAGTACCGAAATATAATCGCATGTACATTTGTTATTTATGGTCATAATATTTATGAAGTTATTATTTTCTAATAAATGTATAAGATCGCTTGTTAAAATGACGAATCTATTCCTAACTGGTTTGATTGAGAAGATGAAATTTAAGTAGGCTGTTCTTAGAATCAACATGGCATCAAGTGGTGTCTTGTTGTCTTAATTATTAATCCATATTAGCAAATAATGAACGTAATCCTAATTGTATGGATTTTCATTCTACGATAAAATAATAGCATCAGTGTTCTCTTTAATATCTTAATTCGTCACTTATACTATAATTGCGTCAAATTCTCTTAACATAACAATGACTAGAGTTCAACACACTATAAATGTTGAGCTGGTGGACATAAAGTTTACTATTAAAAATTAAAATTCTGGATTATTAATTCTTAGGGCTATTCAGCGCAATAAAGTGAATACTCTAACAGATTTGAGAACACGCAATTGACCGCTAGTTATTAAGCTTGGAAAGGGGAAATAGTATTTAGCTCGTATGCCAATACAAAACTAAGGGTTGTTTTCGTAATCATTATAGCGGAATTAATTATAATATAAGAATCAAATAATCGCATCATTCCTATAATAGACAAAGCTCAATGTAAAGTTGTTACAGTGTTAAATACTGTATTACAGTAGAAATAACTATGTTAGGATAATTCTGTTAGACTATCCTTATTTAGTTAACTTCTAATTTGGATATACTGTATTTTAATATAGCACTGACTTTTTATGACAGTGACACTTATACACATACTGAAATTATAATAGTTATAATAGGGAATGCAAATCATCTGCTTACAGTTCGAATCATTGTGATTGTAATTTACTTATGGTAGACTGTAAATTATCATGGAAATGTTCCGTGATAGGACATATCGTAATCTGACTATTCTGTATTAGTCATTACATGTCTATGTTCGTAAATACTGTTGTCCGCATTAAGGGAGCAGTAGCTAAAATTAATATTTAATTCAGTAAATGATTCCGAGGTTAATTGTATTAACTATGACTCATGAACTATTGAGGAACAGTATATAAATGCAGTATATCGTGAAACAAAGAAGAATTGTCCAACTTAGTGTTTAACGTAAAATACGAGGCGTTTAAGTCTTTGTGTAGTCTGCTAGCAGAGCAAAAGTGTTTCTTGTTGCAAAGCTGTTTTGTGACGAAAGTGCTTTCAATTTAGCATGAATTTCAATTCAAAATTGCATTAAAAATTTTATTCAATCGTCATACCCTACGAACTTTAAGCAATTACGAAATATTTTCCAGCTTATAGATAGATATAGCTAGATTTCAGAATGGGAAATTCTTACATTTTCTAATTTCCAATTATGAACTTAGATGGTAACATTTAAAATTTCGTAAATGAACGCCTAAAAAGTCTAAGCAAGCTGATAAGTAAACATAAATCAAACGTAATGACGTCTATAAACTCATATAAGCATGTTCTTGCTTACTATTAGGAATGTACAGTTGTGTAAAGAAACCAATATGAATATTAATTCACTAAACTTGAAGCAAATCTTTACACGAACTCCGACAAAAAATTGAAAAAGTAATATGTGTACAGAAAAATGATCATACAATCTGGAATTGAATTAAAAATCTATTCGTTCATAACAATCAAGCAAGGTGTTTAACGCGAAAATCTAAACATTGTTCTAACTTTTCGTTGCATGTATTACCTTATAGGACTTTTAATTAGTATAATATGAATTACTGGTAGTAAATTTTCCTAGACGCATATTATCATTAAACTATCTCTAAAGTAAATCATCTAAGCCAAGCTTTCATAAACGACAGAGTTAAAATTGCAGGAACAATCTATATGAAATCTCTTAATTTATTTCCGAAGATTTCGCCTTCATTTACAAGGAATCTAAAATTGCTAGGTGTTTAATGATCGAAAAGTAATTGTAAATAACTACTAACAACTTTATTACAGTAAAAACTTTATTTATTAATGCAGTACTTTGTTTTTCCTTATCCAGGAACTAAAGCATAATCGAATAATTAAAATTTTTCGATTACGTGCAAAGTGAATTAGCTATGAAAGAAAAGTCTTCAGAATTCCATCATCGGTATATTCTATCACCCAATCTGCTGAGTAACTATTTATCAATGTTACTAAACAAAATATTAATTATTAAGTGAAAAATACGGCAATAATTACCCGTAAGTGACACTAAATAAATCTATTACATCATTCAGACTTTTCTCCTATTCTAGAGAAGAATGCAGTTACAGTATTAGAAATACTGCACAATAAAAGTAATTTTCTTCCAGGCATTAACAGAAGATTCATTTGAGCAATAACCATATCAAATATGAGTAATTAACTAAAATTTGTAGAAAAGCAACAGCCGAAAGCATGTGCAACTACTCGTATGTTACAAAATTTGTCAATGGATAAGCAATAAATTTTTGCAGTGTGTTCTGATCCAGCGTTTTCAGTAACAGTTTCAGGATAATAATTTGACATAATCAAAATGCCTATTAATAGATCTTTACTTAGGATATCGTATTTAAGCCTAGTAATTTCTGCAGTCTAAAATGAAAATAATAACAAGTAAAAAATTCTTCTTAGCTTGCGTTTATAAAAGCTATTGGGTAACGCGTAAGATCGAGTATTGATTACAATTTTAGTATTCTTTAAGACTATACTTAGACAATTGTTCATATATTTTTCTTAAAAAAAACGATTTTCCATAACTAAACTATTTAAGCATGAAAGTTAAGCTTTATCATTAATCTTTTTTAGTCAAATATTTAAAAACACTACACAGTGATAAATCGAATCTAATTAGAAGCTAACGTCAATCAATAAAAGTATTAACTTTAAAAAAAATCATTTCATTACAAAACAAGTCTTATAAGATAGATAATAGGAGCAAAGGTTCAAATAAATGCATCACAGAATAGTTTCTATGCACTTTTAAATTCGATTGTAGAAGTTAGATGCTTTCAAAACATTATCATTTACTTATAAATAGAAATACGGATGACATCAAATTTTAATTGGATAAATAGGAATTCTTAATATTTTTACAGCCTTTCTATAGAACTCCTAAAGAGAAATACAAGAATACCGACTTGTCACGGTACGAACTACCGTGAAGAAATAGCTATCTAAATTTGGTTAATATAATATAGTGATAATATATTACAACTATCTACTTACAACAGGAATTAGTCTAATTATAAATGTGTTACAGTAAATTTAATGCTGTGCTGTAATGTGCACTGAAACGATTCTGTGAATGGACATATTGTAGTCCGACTGTGAAAAATTAGTAGATGTTCTCACCTAAGTATTTTTATAAGATGACTCGTGAATGTTAGCTGCTGTAGAAGGGTATATAAGCCCGTCAGATAGTTGGAATAAAGCAGTTCTCAATTGTCTAGTTGAGTTTAACATAGAATCAAAGGCGTCTAAATTCTTGTGAAGTAGTTAATGGATACTGAATCCCGGAGACTATAGTAATTTAGAGATTTGTTTTACGTAATCCTTGTCGCGAAGCTGGTTTGTGACACCACTTAATATTTTAAAATTCTAAATTATTAAATTGAAGATTAATTTTAAGGAAGAGAATCAGTCACCACTTCTGAGCTTATCAATCTGAAGCGGAATGACGACTTTTGAATAATACGGAGGTGATTACATTTATGCATAGAAGTCAAGGTATTATTCGTAGTTATTAATTAAACACATTTTTCTTTGAACTTTATGCGGATAAAATTAATGATAAATAAATAGCTGTAATCAACATATTAGACCACATGGATCCTACACACGTCGTACATTTGATGAAATTATGAGCACGATCTGGATGTATAGTATCTATTTTAGTCTAATTTACGCTTAAGCGTATTGTATTAAGTACTACAACTTTACCTGGAATATCTTACAGGCTCAGACATTCGAGAAATAGGAATTTCTAGATTTTCAATATTTTTTGCCCTCTCACACTGCTATGAATCGGGAGCATTTTGCTAAAAATTGCATATAGCATAACCCAAATTCACAGCAACGGTTTTTGTGTAATTCTAGGTTCTATCTATTTCATCAACAAGCTCGGAATTCGCTCTCGTCAAGTTTATTGTCTTACTTTAGCTTCCATATTTCATCCAAGCTAAATAGTTGGATATTAATGAACGCGAATACTTTGAAAATTGATTAATATGTTTAAATTATAAAAGTTGCCCACTGTAAAGGAAAAGTACTCTCATACACCTATTATTTACTTTACTTTTCTGATATTTTAAATAACTAGGTGCCTATTATTTACTTTACTTTTCTGATATTTTAAATAGCTAGGTGCCTAAGAAGTATCAATAAATTAGTATGTAATATAGTAAAGACTGCTGTATAGATGTATCAGATATTTGATTACATTGATAGCTATATTTGAAATCATTAAGTTTCTAATAATAGATTTTATTGCTATGCTAATATAAGATGATTGCTAATTACAGTATTAGACGCTGTTAACTACTAATATTAGTCAAGTAGGAAAGCATAGTAGAAGATTTATGACTTGAGGTAATGCAATTGTGCAAAATGTTTGACATCTTACAATGTTAAACAGTAATAAATATGAAAGAATATTGTAAGCTGCATGCTTCATACGGCAAGAATATATTGCTAAATTTTAGAAAAAGTTGTCCCCTTAAAAAATGAAATTCAGACTGCGGGCAAATTTTTTGCCCTAAATAAATTATACTAAAAGTATTTAAGAACTGCAGATAGGAGCCTGAATTTGCTTCACTTTTATGAGCTCAAGATACTTTAGATTAGATTTTGGTTTATAACTAATTTTACTCTACTATTCTTATTGCCTGTAATAAAAGCCCTTTATCCTAATTGTGTCTTGACTAAGACAATTATTTTATCAGAATTTGATTTAGGATCAGGCACATTAGTTAAGGATAATTTTACCGCGAATCCGTCGTAAAACTCGTACCCTGACTTGTAATACATTAACTTGCAAGTTTAATAAATAGCTTGCAGGCGAAAGTTAGAATTGCAACTAACTTTATTCATGATAAAAAGAATAGTGATTTTCTCCTTTGCTCCTTTACTGCAACGATTACTGTCGGACATAACGGATTTAACTGTTTAGATAACTAGAATATTTGTTGGCAACCGCAGGCACGCATGTCGGCTTTAAAAACAGTCAAAATATTTACGTTTACTTTCAAATCATCCTTTAATTGTTTGAAACTATCATTGCTATTAAGGATTAAGCAATATGAATAAATAGCAGAAATTTTAAAGAAGCTATTAACTCAATCAACAGAATTTTATCTATTGTACTTATATTTTTATGAATATTTCGTAATTCATCAAAAATGCATTTTAACTTTTTAATTTCTGCAAATATAGCTCGTAAAAGATTTCGATACGACTAGCCCAATCAGAAATCGTTTCATAATACGTTAAAAATATTAAAGCCAAGAGACAGACTACTGCAGGACAATAAAAAATCATTTTCCTATAAAATATTTACAATATTATTTAAACATGCAATATCTTTGGTTAATGAGGTGAAACATTCTTAAGGAAAAGGCCTTAGGCGAATTCAAAAAGCTCTTAAATTTTAAGCGATTTTTCCCATCATAACAATGGTCGACAATGTAATTTCATCCTTGTTATGAGGTATCTGGTGGCTAGTGTAAATCTTTCAAAAGCCAAAAGGTGTCACAAAACAGCTTCTGTGAACGTACCTAAACTAGTCTATCTACTCTTATGGTTCTCCGACTAACTCCGGAGATCCTCAGTAAGAGAAAACTAACTTATTCCTATACTATAGTAATCAAGTCAAAACGATAGGTTTAGGTTAATCAATATCTTTATTACTAGCTTGCTTACGTTTGTACCAGTGTACCCTACGTTAGCCTCAGTGGAACTGAGATTAAAAAGTAATAATCAAGCTTATATACAGTTTCATATGTCACACAAATAATATCGGTGCTAATCTTTCACATTAAACTATAGAATGTGCAATACAGGCTTACTATAGATTCGACTAGATCGAGTGTTCTTATTACTTGCCATAAATTAATATTATTAATTAGCACCTTATTAACTAACATAATAATCTTCACAGATTGACATTTTAATTGCTAACACCATATCCATGCTGTATATTACTACGATAATTAATAACAAAACTCAATTTATAACTAGGTTGTTGTCGAGATCGGCAACCTCCATAATAACATTATGACACATATTAGATCAAAATATTATTCATTTCGGAGCGAGCTCCGTCACAAAAAGATAGATGGTAAACCCATAAATAAGGCTTTTACTGTATTCTGATATCATTTTAATATGATCGACTATGTGCCTACCATTACGAAAATTCAATCAAATACATCAGTATCGAAAACAATTTTTTAGCTGTTTCGTAGTTGTATGATAACTACGTTTGTGACATTGAAGTGCAAAACCCATGGTAAATCTACGAATAACATTCATAGCGAGTTAGAAATGCATCAAATGAGTCTAAGTAATCTTATGAGATTAACACTGTGACTCATACTTACAGGATTCAATCAAAATCGTGAGGCTATTGAACCCCCATAAAAACAAAATTATATAATAGATCTTAGGTTAACGAAAGTAAGAATGAAACAAGTCGAAAGTTATAACTTGAAACTTATGAATCGACTGTTAACTATACAGTAATTTATTCTAATATGCTTATCATCTCGAAATTATTATCATTACTTATAGAGCAGTAAAGAATTTACAGCTTGATTGAACAATAGCATGCAATGACGAATTAAACGGCAGTTTTAAACATTTTAACACTTAAAATCTGTTTGCTTCTTCGGGGGTTTTCGAAGAGCAAACTGTATAACAGAAATAATGCACAATTTAATATTGTGCATTATCTAGATATAAGTATACACAGTACGCTGTTCACCTTATTAAGCATAAAAATCGATCGCTTATTAGAAAAGAATTACGAAGTCTTCATAAATTTTGATAAAAATTTTATTCGAACGCAGTTGTTTCCTAGCTAACACGAGTATGTAAATAAGTTAGAACTAGTCTATTTGTGCCGTGCAATCTAAATAAGCAATTTGAGCTGCATTATTGCAGTACGACCAGAATTTGAGAACACTTATCTTGCTATACTAATTAGCAACCATATCTAGACTGGGAATGTTTACCTGACTCATCAGGATCTCAAATCATTGTCATTCTTCAGAGTCTCTCAGTATAACCTTCAGATTATCTATTAAATATAATTAAAATAGACTATCAAGCTCGTAATTCATGGACAAGCATGCTGAGTAACTATTTCAAAGGATTTCTTTGTTTTGTGAATTATTTTTTTTAGTAGTTATTTTGATAATGGTTAATTTTATGCTAATCCTACTTTTACATCGATGTCCATTCTGTATTTAGGTGTGACTTAATTTATCATTACTACAAATGCGATAACTTATACTGATTTATGCTTACACATTTATAATAACTACCAAATCTACCTTAGCTTAGTTACGCTACAGCTTTCTAAAAATTTCAGTATTTACTCACTAAACAAGATTTACTGCTTGGCTCAAACAGTA
The DNA here is from genome assembly GCF_000150275.1 of Trichoplax adhaerens. Lineage (NCBI taxonomy): Eukaryota > Metazoa > Placozoa > Uniplacotomia > Trichoplacea > Trichoplacidae > Trichoplax > Trichoplax adhaerens. The sequence continues at coordinate 1,510,807 of NW_002060953.1, read as the reverse complement.
TTGCGAACCAAAATTAAAAAAAACATAAGCAATAAGGCTATTTCATATGCATTAGTTTAATGTAAAGAGAATTTTTCAATTAATTTGGAGAATCGATGTTTGATTCCAATACTGTAAAAAAATTGGAGGATTTGGTATATGCTAACGATACAGTATTTCGTTATTATAATTCATCAGCCACTTCATTTATAGCATCGGCTTGCGACAATTTCATTCAAATAGAATTTCTTTTTCGGCAAATGTGGCAGCTTGTTTAATAATATGATAGAATATAAAGGTTCATGTTTCACTTGTTCTATTTTTTAAAGTAATGCATTACTAGTTACTTCGATCTCAACAGCAATATCTTTCAATATTCGTAGATAAAGTTGATTCCAATTGGCAGTTAGAAGTTACCCACAAATGTATCTGTTCCAAGAAGTAGTAATATCTCTTTAATCACTAGCATGTGCAAGTCATAATTATAAATGCTATTAAAATGAAGCTTGTACAATGCATAATCTATTACCCGTAAGTTTGCTTGCTTTTTCTTGCAGCAAAATAAATTCGATAAGAAACATATATAGACATTCGTATTCATAGAATCTGTCGGGGTACGTTTTATCAATAGTGCGAATTGGAAATTGAATGATTGTTGATTTTACGATACTGTAAATATGGATGGCGTAATTTTGCTACATATCCAATCGATTTTTAACTTATTACACTAATTAAAAAGTTTTTAAGGTAGGTATAGGACAAAACATAATTTGAAAACATTGTACTAGAAGCAATGGTAAACAAAGCAAGTTATGAAAATTTTATTACCTTAGTAAAATTCATTAGTCTTAGATTTGGTATCTAGCATATAAAAAATATGATTATTAATTATTTTTTCTTAATGACGTCCGCTTGCTATGTCGAAACCTGTACTGCACGAGAATTAATAAGTCATACCCTTGTAACACTGGTCAAATATAAATTCAACTTCAATTTATGTAAGTGTTAGTCGTTTGCCAATTTCCGGTCTAAGTTACGTCAATATGTTCAAATTTTTTGAAGTCTGTATAATTAAGATTCTTCTCATTAGTCAGAAATAATTCCAATTTGGAAAGGACCGATATAATTCTCAGATTCTTCGTCCAAATAACGACATCATTTTATTCAAGGAATAATCAGAATAATTAATTTCCTCGAGATTTATAGTAGATCATTCTCATTTTTTATTTAAATACAATATAGTCACAATACTGAATACTTTTATGCTATCTTTAGAAAAGACAATAAATTTATTTACTCTTGTTTTACGTTGGTTATTACACTATTGCTAATCTCTTGTAATAGAAAAGAAAAGGAAGACTTAAAATAATGAATTTCTCTACCTAATATCCATTTTGCAAGATATGAAGTTATTGCATTGTGAATCTGTAAACCACATGCGAGGAAAAATCATTCAAATTTTGGAATATGAAAATATATGAAAGTGATATATGAGTTGATCATTAATTTTGATTTTTATATAAACTTAATTTTAGTAACTATGGCTAGAGGTAATCGACCTCAGCATAAATGTCATCTTTGACATTCTAAAAATTGCATACTTAGAAAGTTTGAAATATAGGTACCGAAATGGTAGATCACGTAATTAATTCTCATAATTCGTAATTTACTTGCAATGATTTTTGTCAAATTTTCTCAATAACTGAATGAAAATGAATATTTATTTGCTCACACCTATTCCTTCATTGTACTGAGACAATAAAAGATTATTGTTTAGACGACAGGTGTACCTAATTCAAGTTTTCGATTCAAAGAAAAGTGATTATTTAAAATTCCTTACTTGAGTTATGACGACTTCGTTAATTATTTTCTATTCATTAAGGTTATGATTGATCCGATTTTACTTGAAAAGAACTCTATCAGATTGGTTCGATAGGTAATATGGCGATAAAATGCATCAAAAGTCGATACATGCCAAAAATTAGCACTTGATTCGACAGATAAATTGATTCAGAATTTGTTTCGATGCTAAATATCGGTTTTAATTCGTGTAGTAAGTAAATAAAAAGATATCAAATAGAACGAATATTTTACTTTTTAACGTAATTTTGTATATAATTTTAATTGCCTATTCCATTTAATAAATTGACTATTAACTATGGTTAAGGTTCATCAATTAAGACTGTTTTCTAAATGATACTATCATTTAAAAAATGTATTATAATTATTATTAACTCTGAGTTTACTTGTCCAATCGTTCATTCTTTCCGTTGTAAACATGATAAAACTGATCACGCACGGAATTTCCTTAGGAAATAATAAATTGCATAGCTAAGTTATTGTCTCTAGCTATTGTTAGAACCATAAATCGAACTCTCCATGGCTTCAAGAGAGATCTTCTTATTCCTCTAGGCAACGAATAATAACAAGATTGATATAAAGTTCAAAATTGCTTGATAGTAATAACAATAAGAAATTCCCCCTTGCTAATTGGGCCGAATCTAAACTTGGGTCAACGTAGAGAATATGAAAGAACTGAATATATTATTTGTATACTCAGTCTGCAACCATATTAAATAGGCTATTATCTTCTATTTTCCCAGCTTATTAGACGCTAAAAGTGACACGAAAAATAAATACTAACCATATTTGTAAATTCTTAATTATATACGAGGGCTAATTGTTTCGATATTACTAAATGTTGCTGACATTCAAATAGTAGAATACACATTGAAACTTGAAAAATAAATCCATTTCTGGTAACGGCTACAGAAGAGCTGAACCAATTGCAAGAATAGTATTGACTGGATTGTACTTTATATTCTATTCCATTGCAATTCTTCTATAACGCCATAATTTAGCTGATCTTCAGCTTCAACAAAATCCTAATCCACCCTAGTGGTATTCCAATGCTTAAGATGGAGTAAGTTGCATCTCAAATATTTGTTTTTATTTTAATAATAATCTGAAGACTTACAAGGCATATATCTATGTATTCAACTTTATTAATCAAAATGGTAGATTTGCTTGATATTTGGGTATACCATTGCTATTTCATCTTTTGACAACATTAGCTATAAAAGGACTAGATTTATGAGCTATTAAAGTATATCTTATAAAATAGTTGAAATCAAAACACATAGCACGTTAAATCTGCATGGTTGTGCATTTGGTCTAGTCATTCAAGAACAAGATAACTTTTCGTAGTACTACCGCTGCCCCTTGCAGCTACTAAAATATGATATATTCATAGCCATTTCTAACTCAAATTTACTAATTTTTAGTCTGTCAATTTTGATAAAAGAAAAGTAAAGTATTAGCGTGTTCACAACTTCATTCAATATAAAGTCTTTAAATTTAACCAAAGAGTTTATCGCATTTCTCACAGGTTCTATTAAAGCACTTACATTATTTTATTCTTCCATAAGGTAACCGCACTACCAAATTTAATACTGACTCGCTATAGTCAGATAAGTTTACGGCGTTACTATTCTGGAATATCATATAATTCGACCGAAGTACATATAAAATGTTAAAGTAGTGATGGCTGTTCTTGGTTATACTCGTATTGCTATCAGAATTGCTAATTTTTAATATTTTTGAGCCTTTTGTTGGACAATTGTTATTGGCAAGATTTAATTTCGTTATGTTCAGCTTCAACTGCTTCTTGGATCTGAAATTTTAGATAAATATTGCTAAATTTGTTATTTCTGTCGATTTCCATTTAAAATGAAAACAGGCAAATTGCATTTACAATTTAAAATAAGATCTATCTCTATAAGTGTTAGCATCGTTATGATTGAAGGGATCTTACTTTCACCTTACTTTCGTCAATCTTATTGCTTTTTAAAGGAATTAAACCACCATTACAATATTATTTTAAAACGAATCTGTCCGGTTAATAACTTTAAATTAGCTATTTTCTGTTTGATAACTCATGACTTTAGAGGTACTTTGAAGTGTATCTGCAGTATTTAATTGTCTAAATTTCATACAACGATAATGTCATGAAAAATGAAACATTACTTTGAAAAGTGATGAACAATTTGATAATATACTTCCATAAATGATATGACTTGCTTTTAATTATCATAGAAAACAACAATGTATTTTCTCAAGTATTTATTAAATGACAATGTTTTAGTTAATGGGCAGCCTCAAGATATTTGAATTGTGATTTATTTGGTATCATTCGGTCGAACCTGTATATAGTATGGATAAAATTTACTATAACCAAAGAGATTTTGATAGCTTTATATGATGCTTTCATATCACGAAATGGTATAAAATTAACTTAATCCTACTCATTCTATTTAGATCTTACCTAGTTTATTCATAGAGATAAACTTAAATAGTCTACTTTAATGACGGTTTCTTTCTTTACATCATTGTTGAATGTATAGGGCAATCGTCATCTTGATAATTTGCATTTGAATTATTCCTAAACATTGCCACTAAAATTAGTTGTATAATATGACTTTCAATCTAACGATCATTATATTTCATCGATATACCACTGAATAGTAACATGAAAATGAAAAATTTACTGAAGATCATTTAAGCATTAAAATTGGCACGAAATACAGCTGGCCGACTGTTCTTATTTGCATAATGAACTACTTTACATACCTAATATACGTTTGAAAAGTAAAACTACCGTAATTAGCTAAAGATATTACAGTAATGCATCTATAATAAATATGATATCAGAAAAGTAAACCAATCGAATGCCAGTTAGTTTCATTGCTATTATTCTAGTTGATTATTACATATTCATATATGTGTTATGTGTAATTCTGCCGATAAATAGTAGTTTTAAAATTATCAATTACAGGGAGATACTTCGATAGCTTGAAATTACGTATAGGAAATCCGATGACAGCTTTAGGAAAAATATTATGCTTCATTCCATTTTATTAGTATCAATTACATTAGATTAACCATAGATTGAAAATAGACAGTAAGTTTAGATTCCACTAATATCAACGTTTTTATTGTTAGTATCGGTTGCTACGAGTAGAAAAATCCCAATAATTCATTATCATCAGGGTAGCTATTTTTTTATGTTGCTTATAAGTTGAACTCCCATCATCTACTTATATTTAGATATAAATATGATCACTTACAAAATTAAAATCAGCTGTAATTTTATGTTGCTTACAAGTTGAAGTCTTATCATATACTTATGATTAGACGTAAATATGATCACTTTTAAAATTAAAATTGCCTCTTTTTTTAGTCTAATCTAAATATTTTATATTGATAGTTCGAAAAAGTTTGATTTATCTTAAAATTATTACATTTTGAACGTTATAGTTTTTTTCTATATTTATACCTTGTATATATCTGCTATAAGTTGTTTTAGTTAGCATTTTAGAAAAGAAATATGCATTTGAATGTTCTGAGGTAATATATTTACTGCACTATCTATTATATAGCTTTTGTTCCAAGACTTTATTCAAATCTTTAATGATGCTTAACTAGTGTTTACTATCCCAAACGTTACAGTACACCCTTATGAAGCACCAAACTAATCCATTTAACCTGACACAGAAACCTTATGACTACAATTGTTTCTGTTTTTCATCAAAACTAGTAATTTGATTTATAAAATCTAAAGTTAATAGTAGGTATAAGGTTTTCCTATTCACTGAAATCGCAAACAAAGGTACCAATTTAAAAATATCGGTAACTGTAGCGATGTAATCGACCTAAATCAACAATTCTAACTCAAAATTAAGCTAGTTGATTTTATTACCAAAATATCGATTAACGTATGTTTATGTTTGCTCAAGCTATGTAGTGTAGATGTGCTTAATTATACAGAATATTGCTAAAAGTAGACAGAAGGAATTAAATTTTAATTTATCAGGCTTTAAGTTTCATATGTAACTGCTATGGCAATTATTACCAAAATTTCTTTAAAAATTTTGTTTAAATTTGATAATATTAAACTAATAGAATTTGATGTCTTTCAACGTCAAATACTTATTTCTAGAAATCTTAACTTTAATGTAATGTCTCATAGAGGGTAATTACTTTACTAAAATGCATATCGCCATTAAAGTGTAGGCTCTATCCTTCCCCTAATAAATTTTGATTAAAAGATATCTAAATTAATAGATCGTAATTTACTCGTGTAATAACTTTAGTATCATTATACTTTTACATAAATTGTTGCTTAGTTAAGATCGTTAAAAAATATGCAAATCACATCAAAAATAAAAGAAAATTTCATTGACTAATTCGTATTAATAAGGGAAAACTAACAGATTCTTTTTCTAATCTATTTCATTTAGCTTATGGAATTTGACTTATCAAATAAAAAATGTAACATCATCGGGACATGATGGTTATACAGCCAAGCCTAACGACACTGATGAAGCTCTACCTTTAAATCCAAGTGAATGGATAGTTATTGGATTCAGCTTAGCTGTAGTAATTATCAGCGTGGTTTGCAATGTAATAGTGATTGCTACTATATTATGTAACCGTTTTTTACGCACAACAACCAATTATTTCATGATCAGTCAAAGTATTGCCGATCTTTTGTTTGCCTTAATAGTGATTTTAGGCATGGTGATACAAGCATTGCTTGGCTATTGGCCATTTGCGCCATTTTGGTGCGCCATTTATAATGCATGTGGTATTGGTTTAGTCATGGTTTCCATTTTAAACTTCTGTGCAATTAGTATTGATCGCTATATTGCAATTTGTTATCCATTTCTTCAGCACAGGCTTAACTTTACTTTATTATTTATACTTGCCAGTGCTTATATCTGGATGCAACCGATTATCCTATCACTATTACCTATGGTAATATGGCATGATTATACTCAAGTGGATATCAATGTGTGCGGTCATGTTATTACCCATACACGAGAGAAAATCTATTTTCTGATCTTAGTTATTGCCAATATCTTTCTACCAGCATTGCTGCTATCAGTTCTTTATTCTATAGTATTTAAAACGGCTTGTGGCCATATACAAAAAATTAAACAACAAAATAGCCTTCACCGTCAATTAAGTCGAGCTGCTGATATTAAAAGACCGATTACATCAAAAGATTTTAAATTACTTCTTATTTTCGTATTCATTATTGGTACATTTTATCTTACTTGGACTCCATTTTTCGTTGTCCTCATTATAAACTATTTTGATGACGATCCCTACCATCCTAGTAGGGAAGGTTTCAGATTTTTTAGTTCCATAGCTATTCTAATTAGTTTCACTCATTGCGCTATTAATCCGATCGCTTATAATTTTATGAACTCCGAAATGAGGCGAGGTTTATGGAATTTACTAGGAATTAGTAGGAGACGGCGTCGTGCATCGTTGCGTTTAAGTTTGCAAGCAACTTATACTAAGACATCGAGGGCATCTAGATATTCAAAACGTAGCAACGGTGGTCCGCGTACTAGTAGCAATGGTAATGGCCAGCAATTAGTTGCTAAAAATCAAGATAATAAATTGACTCCAAAGGCTGGTTTAGAAGATAGACTATATCCACTTTTATCGCCATTACAATCTTATCCTCCAAATAAAGAACCTGCAATGGCTTTAACTACAGTATGATCTATATTGATGCAAAGATGTTACAAAGCGAATTTTATCAATTAGCTTACGGCGATTTCTATATTTCGTGCATATAAAATATAATATTAGAACATATTCAAATGTTACATATCGGGATAAAATTATCACAAGTAAATGATTAAAACTTGATCAAAACATCAATGGACTGCCCAGTTTGCTTTCTCGTATATCGATATAATTATCACCTTAATACTAGCACTAGGTGGGATTGATTTCTGAGGGTGTTGGTAAGCTCTATTAAACTAGTACTGATACAAAATTCGGAACTTCCCATTCAATTGGATATACGAAATGAAATATTGGCATCATTTATAAAAATTCTCTACGTTTTTAGAGCGCTCAATTTAGGTTACTATTTATAAAAAGCAATCTGTTACCTTTGTTCTCTTGTAAATTATACTTGACATAGATCTAAATAGCAATTAGCTATTTTACTTTCATTCAAGTAAAGCTTGATTCAGTTAAGGAATTAAAGAAATGAATAATCATAACGTAACTTGCTACTAAATAAAATTTTAAAATAGTGTGTTCCTCTTTATTAAAATTTTCAACCAAAACCATTTAGACTAAAAAATTCAAGAAAAAATTTAATGCAACTAATAAATTAGATGTGGTTAAAAATTTAAAGAATTTTTAAGAACCCTCGTACAGTGCCATAGTAGCTTATATTTATTCATCTAAATACTTAGATAATACCTTAAAGATGAAAAGAAGTTTCCACTGGTTTAATTTATTTGAAGTTTACGATAATGTTACAATCAGTCTTCGAAAGGCTGCTAGATTACAACCACTTGTAAGTAAACAAGGATTTCGCCATTGCTGTTGCTTTACATCTTGCACAGGTAAACACTGCAAATGTTTTAAGGCCAACTTGAAATATGAAAATAGTTGCCATGTTAACAGAACCTGTAAAAACAAACATTAAAGAATAATTTTAATATCTTCATTACCACAATTAGATATAAAAACTTTACTAGAATTTCTCATTTAAATTGTGAATAAAGGTTTACTAGTGTCTCAACTTTACCGGATTTAAATCATAAATAAATAGCTTCAATGCTCGAATAATTTATTACCTTGATTTTGACTGTGAATAAAATTGATGAAGCACTTTTGTAAAGTTACTTCGCAAAATATCAAATCCCAAAATTACTTTAAGACGAAACATAGTCAGACTTTACAAAGAAAATTTGAAGTTGAATGTATCTTGGTGTAATGTACGTGTATATATATTGTGGATAGATGACTAAAGGATGATACTTCTTAGTGTTGTTGGATAAACCGGACTATGTGTTATATATTTCAATTTCACAAGAAATATTGGTTCTTTAATATTTTGAAGGCATTTTATTCCAACAATATAATACGTTATTACGGATTAAAAGGCCTAGATTGTTCATATTATGATGTATGTGTCTCGTGTAGATCATATTGCAAGATAATTAACATGAGTTAATTATTACTATATTAAAAAGCAATAGTAAATTACAAGATTTAATCATCTTACAAATTTTACCATTCACCGAATAATAGAATATGTACATCATAATCTTGTTGACAACACTGGATTTGTCTTTCATTTAGAGGCTCTAATATATAATAAATATAATTAGTAATAAATGAAAATGATGAAGAGACAAATTCTTGTACTCAATGCTTAAGTACGGTATAGCTACAACAGCATAATACTGCAATGAGTGAAGACCAATATTATTATTAGATTGATGATACTACTCTACTGTATATTAATAGGATAAATTTGAGACGCTACTTTATTTTAAAACACTTGTTATAGTAAAAATCTTAAGAGGACAGTAAAAGCTATACAATACTGCATTTAAACATGGTGAATTATCCATATAGGACCATATGGACGTAAATTTTACTTCCAATCTATCATTCGTGGTACATTTAGTGAGAAGCTATATAATGACTATAATGACCTAATGCAAAGATTTAGCCAATAAATTAATGGTAATCCCATTGACGTTTAGAAATCTAACTGTCGGGTAAGGTATCTAGAAACCGGGCTTGCCTAAAAAAGCGAGCTCTATACTGAGTTCGTAAATTTCAGTACCGTTTAGAAGTCTTAAGCGTATATCGTAGCGTACAGTTCAAGTTTGGTAAACCAAAAGATGGAAGGGAATTACTACACCAATGCATTATAAAGCTGAACGTTTATTCCATCATATTTAATACGCAACAAATGAAAATTTTATAGGTTAAAATATCCACTGTAATAAATAGGCATTCGAAATCATTATAAAATTATGCATCGTGAATTAATTGTATATTCATATCATTTAAGAATAATATTTGTTATTTGGTCTTCATTTTCAATTAAAAATAATTAACTACAATGCTTAAATATAGTTATGAAGATATAAAGTATTATGAACAGTGCGATACAGAAATAATGATCTAAGCTATCCGCTAACAGGTTAACAGTTGCTTTAGCCGCAGAATATATTAGTCAATATCTACAAGAATGTAAATTAAGTACAATTCCTTTAACTACTAGTCATATAGTAATGGTACCAATTTACTGACTATCGTTGGCGTTAAGCATTAACAAATTGGCAGTTCAAATTTTTTTCGGTTTGACTTTCATAATTTTTTGGCAAAGTAAATTAGCGATAACGGAGTATCTGATTATTTTTGATGTTTTAGTTATTGAATTATGTCATACTCACAATTCAAGCTATCGCTGTAAGATACTTTAAGTACAAGGATTAAATTGCATTCGCACTGGTGGTATCGTATCTAATCGTGCTAATGACGTTGTTTGACAGTTTACTACTTTATATAATCAGAAGACGTTATGAACGTATTCGCTTTGGGTGATTCCATGTCTTTCCTCCTTCGTGCTAATTGAACTCTTAATTTCAATTTATCTGTAAATAGGGTCTTCTTCCAGCCATTTTCATTAGCATAGGAGCGTATTTCTTCATTTGGTGCACCACATAAATTAATGTAGACTTCCTTCCACAGCGAGTCCAGCGAAGTAACATATCGTAAGTAATGATTGACTTGGGATAACATCAGTATATCTTCCAGCGGCAAGCTAGCAATAATTTGCATCAATACTGTAAGTGGTAGACTAGCTAAGCAATCGCCTTTACACATGGATAATCGTCTTACTTCTTCCAATGTTTCCTTACCAAAAATACGCAAAATTTCAGTCTGCAATCGATCATCGTAATCGAAATCTTCCGATGGAATCTTAGTTTCCCCTGGAAAAACAATGGCATTATTTCGCATAGAAATTTTCCACCATCGCCAGATAATTTCTTCATGTGTGACCAATAACTGATGATAATCTTTACTTGGAGCAGGAGCTTGTCCTGTTTTATCCATAAGAGGCTTCCGATTTGCGGTTGTTACATTGGCCATGATATCCAAGTTCTCCAATTTGACTACGAGTTCAGGTTGGTTTCTCTCACGTTTCCAAGCAATCCAGTTGGCCTGTTACCGAGCATGTGCAGTACATTCTTATGCAATCCAGTAAACAAGGTCAGCTGACTAGCTCCACACCAAGAGCCGTGGAAGGCCTCGCAATTTTGAAAAGAACCTCCTTAGAATTGATGTATACCAAACGCTCCATTTTAGGCATATTAATTGACAGCATTGTCTAATAATTTGAACACTCAGATAGAGTTCATAATCGGCATGTCGCGGCTGTCTATTCGATATGTAAAAGAAAACACTGATTGACATTTATACGAATTTAAAGTAGTTGAATTAATCGGTAATCCTGTATAATTTAATAATTAATAAAGCAACATGATTTCTCCTATGTGAAGTCGTTTTTTACTTCGCTAAATTATACACTAGACCCAATAATTTTTCTACGATATATCCAAAGATGCCGCTGAAACGGCTCAAAATGAAATAAAAACATGACTATATCATTTATAATTATTCGGGAACTGCTTTAATCGACAATTATGTATAATTTAGTTTAATGCGATTAACGGTAAATCCTGCTGAGCTATACAGTATTATCGATTAACGGACTTTGCTAACCAGATAAGACCGTAAAAGTCGAAAATAGTTACGGAACATAGTACAGATCTTCTTCCATATTTGTTTTCTAAATCACTCGTGCTAATTCAAATACATTTTATATAGCTGTAATCAAGCTAAACTTGGTAACAGATAATAAGATTTAACGTAACATTACCAACTGTTAATGTAGAAAAATCGCTCGATTCAGAATCGACTATCCATACTGAAGTACTGTCATTATGAAGGGTTTGGCAAAATATGTATACGAGATAAAGTTAGAGCCTAATTGTCTGTCTGTCAAAAAGAGTGACTAGTCACAGCCTGCTTCTGCTGTATACCATATAGTATACAGGTATCATGGAAAACCAAAAGAAGACCTGCTTAAAGTAGTCCATCGCAATGGGTACTTTTGAAACGCTCATACTACGACCATATATAGTTTAAATGTTCAAGCTTAGCATGCTTTTCAATCTGCAGTATATTATCTCGCAATAGTTTATATTTGATATCATAACTAGGCAAAGCTACACACCGGCGATGCAATGATTATATAATTTACATATATGACACAGTCAGGTCCGAGGTTTATAACTTGCTATCAGCTGTTAGTAAGCTTGCTATCGTAACAGCTAGGGGAGTTACGATAAATGTGTGCTTAAAAATTCAGTGTGGAATGATAGAATTTTGAATACTTTTTAATGAAATTCATCGATAAATAGCAAATGCAAAGAGAATGATCGTATAGATTTTACAGGAAATATTATTATACGACTGCGGTTGTTCTATTAATATTAATCAAAACCTTAAAATATGCAAAATTACGCAAAGAAGATTTTGGTCTTAATCCAAGGTTTAGCACTAAAATGAATAAGGCAGCTTATTATTTAGCGCTACTAATATTTCGTATGGAATGTGAAATATATAAAGCTTTTCAAGTAGTATTCAGCCAACTGATAGTACTGAGTAATATAACGCAATCAGTTTATTTCTTGCAATAGTAGTACTTTTTTGATCGATTTTATTAATCCATTAAAGTCTATATTCACCACGCACAACAATACTGTATGCTTTAAAAGTAAAGCTGACCATTATTTTTAACAGTAAATGCTGAAGTAGACTTCAAAAATTCGTACAACTAATCGATCTACGCACAAACTATCTAAGTTACTAGTTTCAACGGAACAAGATACAATGATAATGTCAACATGGTAACATATTACTGGCTTTCAGTCTAGATTATGGTCATAAAAGTCGTTCCAGTTTTACATTTAATCACTACAAGGCTAACATTAATTGAGGCGAACGGAATTTGTTGGCAGTTGTTGATACCGGTACTTCCATCCGTCGATCAATTTCTTCTTTACGATTAATGCTAGTTTTGTTATTCAACTGAAAGCTATCAAGTTACTGTTTTATTTTTAAGAAATTTATTAAGAATATATTAGATACAATCATTATAAAAATAGGTTTCAGGTGCGCAGTCTTCCATTTTTATACTAATTCTAATAGCTATATTGAGGACATACCGATTTTGGACGAAATGATTTCTTCTATATAATTTCAAATACCCAAGGTATGAATTGTTTTAAATATGAAGCATAATGAAAAAGATAAAATGAAAATAGGATTAGATTTATAATTAAAGGCATTAAATATTAAAAACCTAACGATATTTCAATACTTTTTTCAAATCATATCAAAATGAGTTATTGTAGTCGCCGTGCCAAGACAAAATTTAGAATAATTCACTTTGATGGTGGAATGAAGAATATTGAATACTAATGCTCTACTACATTATTAGGAATGTTAATTTTCGTCATTTTTAGGCTTAATAAGAAAATAATTAATAGTTGAAAATTGATCTAAAATAGCAAATTTTATGTGCTAATAGTCTTTAACGTTAATATTTATAATTCTGCTATTGCTTCAATTATGTAAGAACAAAATAAACAAATATATTCTCATTATAAAGGCAGTCTAGATTATTATTATTGTTATAATATTAGCTGCATCTTACCAGCTATCTGATTTCTGCTGCCATATTTTACGAATATAAGACTTTTTTAGTACATAACTATCTCAGTATGATGTTTGATACAATATAAAACTGACCCAGTATCATCATTCTATATTAAATTTACCTACTTTAATAGATAAATTAGCTCAATTTATACTGTAGCACACATACGTATCATCATAAGTTATTGTTATTAAGTATCAACTTACGCCCTGTTCGTTCCAGTAAATTTGGTGGATATATAGATTGGAATGGCCACATATAACAAATGATTTAAAATTATAATGAACACTTGTAAATACATTGGAATTGTCGATTCAATAAATATTGAAAAGTAAAATTTATAATATAGAAACATCCATCTTGATTTGATCTATTCATTGTAATATGACAAGTTACAACTCTCCAAATATAATGCTTAAATATCAAAATATGTTTTTGACTTATAGACCCAAGGCATAAATACGTAAACTGTAATATTAGCACTATATGAAAAATATGTGATTCTTTCGTAAGAAATTTTTTTTGAATTCATATCATAGATCTTAACATTACTATTATAATTTTACAACCAACTTACCCCCTATTGCATTTGATAAAAGTGTAGAGAAGATTTACCAGAGAATGCGCAACACCATAAAATTGGATTTAAATAATTAATCATACCAGTTTTGAAATTAACAGCATTAATCATTTTAAACAATTAATTCTATATGCCCAGCGAAGCAAGCGGTAGTTATTTAGTTATGAACTCATTCATCGGCATTTTATTATGTCAAATGTTTACGCTTACCTCTAACACGAGAACATCTTTCTACTGAATATCACAGCCACAAATTATGGAAAACAGTCCATTAGTAGAATGTCACTGGAAAGTACTGTACTGGTCTAAAATCGAATCAATAATGCTACTTAGAGAGATCACTATTGTGAAACCTATTTTGATTTTTGACTGTAGCGTTATTTGTCCATCGCAATACGGTACAGTTGAAATGGCACACCTATGGTTCAAATATTTGCTAAAATTGTGAGAAATACCAATTTCTTACTTCCCCTTCAAAGACCAAAAATCATCACTTTCTATTGCAGACCAGTCGATGGCTGCTTGCAGATGACATTCGAATTGATTATATATTAATTAGCAGCTAGATTGATTTTGTGCAGTATGATAAATGGTTTCATGGTAACCTATTAAAGTGAAATGGCCGGAAAAATGATGTGCCTCCCTCTTATTTTTTGCACTGAATGCCACTTTTCGTCCCTCATTTTTTTTTTTTGGAGTATGGTTTCTCGTTACTCTAGTTCAAGGTTCGATCGCAAGTACTGTATGTTGTCGGTGATGAAGTTAACTAATTAATTATATCCTATTGATCACATATGCAATAAGCCATTTCAACCAAAGAGTGCTCGTAGTCTGGCGTCGTATTTGATAAATTGTAGTAAGAATTCTGACGTTAACTACAGTAAGTAACAAAATTGATTATGACTCAATTGCGTCGATTTTGCATCATGATTGTATTTGTATTCATTGGCATGAAGTAGAAAAGCATTATTACAATCTGTTCTCCATAGTTGATTTGCATGATACAAAAATGAGCATCCATTATTTTTGACATTTTAGAGGCAAAGCAATGGTGCTAAAATACGGTCTGGGTTATGGAGACTTTGAAACGGTCTGTGAACGTTTTTTGCAACTACTGTACCGTATACTGTTTAGCATAGAGGCAAAAATCTTTTCTCTTACTTCTGCCTTTATTACTATCATCATTAAACGGATGGGTTTAGTAAAAGAGACAAAACTTAGAGGAGGATTTCGCTCTTTTAGTAGTCCATGAGACCTTGACTGACTTCTCGTCTCTTTCGTTTACCGTATGTCTGTCGTCTAGTCATGTCTGTCCACTGTCATGGCCACTACCGATTAATATTCAGTCCATGTTATTAAACTGTACTCTACCTCATACTGACATGTTACTTACTTACGAGCAATGAACTTGTACACTAGTACATTAGCTAAAAGGAAGCAAAGCACCACCGCTGTACTTTGTTATTCTTTCTTGGTGAAGCCCAATGACAGTATGGAATAATTTGTTCGCTTGATTATTACATCAACGTTATAACCAATTGGAAAAGCGAGTTACAAAGTTAGACTAGGCCTTCAATCGCGGCAGTAGTCTATCAATCCTGGCACTATTACTCATTGTGGAAAGAAATATTTTATTAACGTAAGCTTATTGCTGTCTTGCCCATTTGCTGGATGGACATTGATATATAACTATATCGAATAAATCAACATGCTACATTCGCATATAAATATCATTCACTGCAGCTTGTTACAGTTTTATAGTAGAAGAATCATTTTACTAGGTCAAAATTGAAAAAATTAACCCAAATTTCATCCATTGCAAGTGGTTGATAAATTATATGTTGATGATTGTACTCGCTGCAACCAAATAGCTCCTGTCAAAGTCTCCATTTTTATTCGTCAGGGTCAAGATATTACGGTATTAGACATAGTTTGGCATAATTCTACTGCAAGAACAGTGTGAGGAAGTATAACAATTCATCGACATTGGTGAACAGAATCATTTTTTATGTACGCGAAGGTTGGTGGAAATTAATACATATCCTGTACATGTTTTACGTTGTTATACCCTGACTATCTTTTGGTTTCAAGAGCAAGGACAACTTGGCTAATCTAGTCTCTAAACAGATTGTATACCTATAGTGCTATCCATAACTAATTAATGATCCCTATGGAAAATCGACAACATGTTGTAACTCATGAAAGCGATGAAAACGCCGACACAGTTCCCATAATCATCGCTAGCAATAGCAAACAAGAGTGCCAATCTACAAATGACTCTCTTACTAGTAAAGATAATCGACGTAAGCGTTTTATGGCTCTCTTTGCTTTTTCGTTATTAACTGGTAGCAATGGAATGCAATGGATAACGTTTGCGCCAATCGCTGTGCAATTGGAAGGTTTGCATTACATCATCGTTTTGCTATTTATTGCATTATATTTTATTATTGCCATGTTTGAACACACAATGACAGAACTGCAGTTCAATTGGCAAAATTTAGCGAGTAAGGTACAACAGCTTAGCAATGCTAATTCACTGTCCCCGAAGTCATTAACCTAAATACTAAGTAAGGAAATCTCAGCATTTTTTTCCACCTTCTAGTCTACAGTATAGAGCATACTGTACAGTGATTGCTGGATATCTGTCCATAGAATAGGCTTTAGAACTTTGTTAGGAAATTAAACATTACAGCTAAATTGTTTTGATTGTCGCAAAGGTATCTGTCCATAGGATAAGCTTTAGTACTGTTAGGAAACTCCTTCAAAATAACGAAAATTAAAATTACTAGATTGCTTGATTATCGCTAGGATATCTGCTCATACGCGTAATATTCATACAGTAGGCTTTTTAGTAGTCAGTTGGGAAATTTAGAACAAGGGGATTAAAGCCATTGCTACATTGCTATGTTGTTGCAAGTATACTGTATCTGCTCATAGAATAGGCGTTAGTACTTGGTTAAGAAATTCAAACTACTGCCTGCAACGATATTTGTCGATAGAATAGGCTTTAATACTTTACTATGAAATTTGTAACTAGGAAATTAAAACTACAGCTAGAAAGTTATTTACTGTCAGCTTGCTGGTAGCTTTATTCTTTCCGACACCCACCTATAGACTACTGTATATGACTACAACACTGACGAGCTTTCCATTGCTAGGAGGAATAGCCACCACCACTAGTCTCTCTTTAATAAAAACTGAACCCATACCTCATTCACATATTTCTAAAATTGATCTGTGTATTCACAATATGATCTCACTCAATTGCGTTATTGGTCAGATTGACTCATTGATGCCTTTGATAGGCTATTATAATGTTACTTCCACGGCGATTAACTGGTTATCTCAAATATACATGGCTACTTACATTCTATTTATTTTACCTTCCACCTGGTTGCTGGAAACGGATGGTTTAAAAGCGGCTGTTACATATGGAGGACTCCTAAATGCTATTGGTGCATGGTTACGATACTCAGGAAGTCATCCTGATACGTTTTGGTTGCTGATGGTAGGCCAGATAGTTTCTTCATTGGCTCAATCCTTCACATTAGGAATTCCAGCAAAGTAGGCTTTCTATTTCTGACATGTTCCTAGCTGGTCGTGAGAAAATTTAATATTTGATTTCTGGCATAAAAATGATAGAATTTTTTTCAGATGTCATTTTAGTATAGGAGGTTAAAAAGCTTGGTATTTACGTATGAATATCATTTTTCTTCGGCTAGACTATTCATAATAGAGGATCAATTTTTACATTTATTATAATATTCTTAGGTTGGCAGCTATTTGGTTTCCTATGAATCAGCGATCAGCAGCAACAGCAATAGCTGTGTTTGCTAATCAGGTGAGCTTTAAGTAAAAATTATTGTTATCTGTCGAAAACTCAAACTATTTCAATTAGTGCGTTAATACGTTTACTAAACAGAATTATTCCACAGGTCGGATCTGCTATCGGCTTTATTCTTTCTCCTATATCGGTCCCAGTGGTTATTAATCAAGCTGTGTTCAGCCATAACTTATCGAATTTACTATTAGCTCAAGCATGCTCATGCATGATCATCATCATTTTAATTTTCATAGGTATTTTGGTGCCACCACGCACTTTATATGATTTTTTTTATTGAAATTTAAATTGCTTGAACTGTTTAATGATCTTATCATGAATATATAGTATTTCCTCAAGAGCCACGAACGGAAAAATTGAATAATAATATCAGCAAGGACCTTAACGTCCGTTATGGTGAACCCAAATTTGTCATTAATAGTTGATTAATAATACCGTTTCTAAGAGACGATCTTGAACTCACTTTAATATCCACTGGTTATAACTGTATTAATTCCACGAAATTATACTTTTCATTAACAGGAACTGCGCAATATAATGATAACGAGAACATTCCGTCAGTATTAGGTAACGCAGGGGGTAGTTTGCTTTATTTTAAGTAGTCATGATTTGTTTGATTCTGCATTCTTGACTGTATTAATAGCCATAAAGGCTAGTAATCTTTTCACATTTTGAATAGAGTACTATTTGCGATTGCTATCAGGCATTTAATATGTAACTTATTTAAATTTCGTTTTATTTCTTAGACTTACAGTTAGCGCGTGATGATGATCAAGAGAGTATATCAGGGAATCAAAATCACATCATCGTTACACCTAGACATCCCTTTACGAGAGACATAAAAATGCTAATAATGAATCGAAATTTTATGCTTCTGTTAATATCTTATGGTATGTGATCCATTTTATTCGAAGAATACGTTGCCAGCAAGTTGATTGTCCTCTCTAGATTACATTTGTAATAATCATATCGTAACGGATAGTATGGTACAGGATCATGAAAAGTAAATCTATTCAATAAAATTGAGCCTACAGTATTTACGAATCTATTTTGCAAATATTTAGGAATAATTACTGGAAGCTACTACGCAATTTCGACACTTCTAGGCGAAATTATCTTACCGGAAATACCGGTAATTGCATGCTCTTGTATTTAATGAATAAAAATATAATCTTGGCAGGAGATTAGGCTTAGGTATACGCCAAACTAGACGTTTTGATAAATTTCACTGACTGAAATAGAATCAAGAAGTGGCTGTGGGTATTATGGGCTTTATTCTTATTATTAGTGGTCTAGTTGGAGCCTTTCTGGTTGGATTTTGGCTTGATTGGACTAGGCGATTCAAGTTAGTATTTACACTTCTTGATTCGTTACCATATACGCCTATAATTGAGTTCAAATGATGGTATGTCCTTGGAACTGCAGTTTTCTACCTTAATGATTCTCTATAGAGGGACTACGGTCACGTTCTACATTTTCTCCGTCATCGCCGCTGTAGCGTTCACCCTAGGAGTTTATTTTAAACAACTTGAAGTACTTTATTTTATTTGTGGTGCTTTTGGGTAATTCTTCATTTTGAATAATTTATACAGTAGTTCATTGCTGGACATAGCGAAGAATTCTTTGTGCGTAAGCAATCTTCACTTTTTTTCGAATAGATTCTTTGCTACGGCCATATTGCCCGTTGGATTTGAGTTTGCGGCTGAAATGACGTATCCTATTTCTGAAGGGCTATCATCTGGTTTGTTAAATTGTTCTGCTCAGGTTAGATTTACTAGACATAAATAGATTTATGATTTATTGCTAGTTTAACATAAAATCACAGTAGAGTCGTTTTCAAATTTTGACTGAGTGGATTTCGAATCTTAGAGACTAAAACTCTATTCATTGCATTACTGTTACGCCTGACGGTTTTTAATGCAATAGTTCTTAAGTAATACTTTGAAAAGAGGTTAGACTACTGCTGTGTCTACGAGATAGTTACAATACTGAGTTTTCATTTAATGTTTGGCGCTTGCAATAAGGAGGGCAATCCTGATGATTAGCTCATCGTTGATTCCTTCGTTGCAAACGGTAGATAAACTTGTTACCTCAGAGTATAATTTTTGTTTTATCAGATCTTTGGAATATCATTAATAAGTATCATGGACAGAATTCTTAATCGTCCATCCCATACTTTAATCGCAAATTGTGTCTTAATTGGTTTATTGGCTTTAGGCATGATTTTAACCTGTAAGTAGCTGTAGTTTGTGAATAAATTGATTACTCTGACTTTAAAATATTATGCCATGAATAATTTTAATTATAACATTTTGATTAATAAACTGCGTTTGGAAAACAGACTCGGTTTTATCGGTACTGAGTAAATACCTAAATAAATTATTTTATGTTAAATTGCTATTTGCTAATTTAGGGATAATTAAATTGGAGAGAAGGCGTGAGAATATGGCCACGTAAGATATAAAAATGAAATTAATATGCCGTATCACGAAGATAGAACGTGAACGAAATAAAGCAACGCCATGGGGTCTTATTTCGGATAGGCTTCTTAACACCTCGTGAACATTAGGTTTGATTGATGGTGCAAAAAATTCCCACATCAGTCAGCAATCAGAATTTGTAACTGTCCTACCAGTTGAGAATATAATTATCGTATGCCATTTATTCTCTCACTTTTATAATAAGACACAAGTTTGATTTTCATGTCTGATACACAATTTTATTCGACGCTTCGTAATTGCAGCCGAAGTTAATCAACCCGCAGCTTGAACATCAAAATTCATAAAATCATTGAATGATAATGAAAATGATGATAATATTAAAAATAATATACATTAATTTTAAACTTTTACAGGTGATGATTATTTTTATATACTATTGAAACTCATACAATATTCTACAATTGAAAGAAAGCAGTCTTATATTGCTATTAATTAAAAACCTGCTGAAAATAATGTTATTAACAATGCGACTGCAATAAGATACTACCATTACGAACATCCATTGAATACACAATAAAATATGAGCAAGGGATAACTGATTTAGTTCATATTCGTATTGATAGTACCGTTTTGGTGTAATTTCAATGGCATTGATTCTTAATGGATTGGCAGTTGCCAGGCATGATAAAATAACGCACCCAATACGAGTAGATGAATAAATGATGAGCTACTAAACTTTCTAAATCTATCATAAATTTTGCTCATTTACAACAATGAATTAATTAGACTCTACATATAATATGATATTAATTGCCTAAAGCAAGTATCTACACTGAAAAAATTGGGAAATAAACTTTGTTATCCTGATTCATGATCCTCGTGAAGAATCTCGGCTATTTCTAATACATTTTAACAGATCGGCCGCTAGGGATGAATGCCACCTCTCTTTCTGTTGCGTTGTAGGACTGAGAGGGAAAGTCAAAAGCAATACTGATAAGAGTAAATTTTTACGGTTGTAATGAATTTATTCACGCAATTCTTGTGTATCGAACCTGATCTTCTGAACGAAAATTCTGTTCTTCTTGCGGTTTTCCTCGGCCTCTACCTCGATATTTACGTCGACTTCTTCCGCGTGATCTGCTTCTCGCATTATCTTGAGCAACGAATATAACTTGTTGACTGTCTTGTATAGGTTGTTTATCCCGAAAACGTGGAGGAAAGGTTCTACTTCTTGATTTTGATTCAGAACTGCGACCACTAGTTCTTCATATAGATTAAACAATGAATTGCACACATATTGTTATCATTTTATAATGTCGACCTTATTTATTCATTAAATAAAATTACCTGAATTTGGTGTTCATGATTGCGTCAGGATTTGGAATGGTGATAGTTAACATTTGCCCGTCAGGGTTGTTATATCTGCGAAATTATAGATACACCAAAACTTACCTAAAGTTGAGCCATACTATCAAGACATAATTTAATGGCTTACCTATTACCAGAGCTTTCTCGTTCTTCATTTCGATTCTGTAATTTCATCAATGACAGATAAATGAAAAGCAGATAAGACTGTTATTACCTGGCTACTGGGCCTGAAGTAACTACAATGGTTGAAAGTTACGTGAAACTATTTTCTTTAGAGAAGTACAGCCTCTTCATCAACTTTTGTGCGATACTCTCTATTTTAGTGACTTTACTTTATAAAAATTCCTTTTTTTTGCTAAATTTGCCTGTCTTGCCTTGCTTATATGGGCATCTCTATTTTGCCGATTTCTATTGCGGGGGTTATTTAATCGTCTATCATCAAAGTCATCGTATTCCACTTGATCTTGGAATTCATCATCATAGTATTGCGGCTGTGAGTAATACTAATATGTATTCATAGTGGTAAATAATGATATCAATTAGTATTCATTGAAAACACTGTTGTGCATCTATTTGATATGGAGTTGAAGTGTTAACTAAAGCGATTATTTTGATGTCATTCACAGTTGAAAATTTGTCCATGTTGTACAATGTTCTATAGATATGCCTGTTTACAATGTATCCACATGATAATAAGACCATAGTGTATAGCTAGATTCTAACAATTACGCTACACTTGCTTAGCTTGAAAGGTATATATATATATTACTTACCGCTGGTCCACCTCTTCTTCCACGTCTGCCACCTCTTGAAGCACCCCTACTTGGTCTATCTGTATTATTGACAAAACGATTCTCACCTCTGGATGTGTCAGTATCCTCATTTCTTCCATCATTACTACGGTTAGCGGCTGTTCTACCGTTACCTCTATTCAGACCTCGACCCTTGCGTCTGCCTCTACCTCTACCACGACCTCGACCATCATAATTAGAACCTTAACAACATTAATTAACATCCTATGAACGATCATTGGTTTAATCAAAGTAAGATTGTAAAGAAAATGACAGACCTTTCGATCTGAACATTTTACTACGACAATTTATACAAATGTCAATCCTGTAGTAGGCAAGTACTCCAATTATAGTATCAGCTGTATTTTCACTTTCGTCATAGCACTTGACTTGACGATCATGTTCGATCATAACTTACTATCTTTACACTAATAATTCGTCTCTAATTAAATAACTCGCTGTTGCAACAATCATCGACGTATTCATTGGAACAATCTTCATTCATTGACATATTAGCGTTCAGTTAAAATACACACTAGAGCAGAAGGGTGATCAAGTCGACAAACCATGATGAATTTTAAATAAGGTGTTACTGCATCTAATATCGCTGGTACTGCCGATCGCGTGAAGTAGGGTACGATCGTATTATGATGGCTACTTTTATTAACCCATAATCCTTTCATGGCAGACTAATTTTTACAGAATCAAAGCAAGTATACCATGATTTACTATGGTAGCTAATGGGTTATTACTATAACAGATAGTGTCGAAGGGCATCCAATAAAATGAATTGTCCATGCTCGTAGTTGCGCTTAACACGACTTGTATTAACTAATCTAATTTAATGTCAACAGTCCATAACATCTCGAGCGTCCATTTTACTGCTGTACAAAAGTGAATAAAGTCATCCTGAACAATCATGTCGTTTTGGACAAAGCTAGTGAAATGATTTACTGCTCCAGCTTGAATGCGTAGCCTGTCATTGATTGCCGACAACCACGCTAAGCTATCCCTACTTTAAAACTACTGTATGCGTCTCTCTCCAAACTGTTTGGGATACACTATACTGTACTGTCTAGTAGGCATGGTCATGATAGAATGGGATGTATTGTATTTTAGCCATACTATCTTGTGTTCGATGGGAAGGATTACCATTCTACGTCTAGTAAAGTATATGATCGGTTTAAAATACAGCTCTTGATGGATGGCACTGGTGCCCTTGTTCATTCAAGTCATACCAGTAATCCATGGACAGGTATGTAACTTACCTTCCATTGCACATTGAATGATGCTTGTTATTCGATGATAGTAATATCGTCCAAATAAGGGAATAATTCAACAACAACTAAGCACTAAGACTGGAGGAAAGTTGTAGACTGATCGTGCAAGTGTACACCAAGAATATGAAACGATTATTTTGAGACTGGTCAAGCTTCGACTACTTTACTCGCCACCTTGATTTCTCGTTTCGAAAATAACGGCTTGCAGCCAACTATTGGTTTGCGACGATAGTCGTGGAAGTCGAGTAGTCAGAAAGATTGGATGGCGGTTGCCATGATGACGGAAGACGTGTCTCGCTTTGACTGAGACTGGACTCACGTATGGGAAGCTACATCGGGTACAACTACCCTTTCTGATGTCTACAGTACATATCACACTATGCGCTTAGTCAACTGTACCGTACAGTATTTTGATGCCCACCGTCGTTTGTACTGTACAGTATACAGTACTGTTTGTACCTTACCATCGTTACCTTCATACACTACTGTATGTACTGAGTCTACTGTACTGTTTTGTACCGTATTTTGACGCCCACCGTCGTGTGTATACAGTACATGTACTGTATCTTACAGTTTATAGTACTGTGCTGTACAGTACAGTGTACGGTAGAGCAGATCGTATTTGATGTACTGTACTGTACAGTGTACAGTACTGTACTGTACTGTTTGTACAGTACCTTAACATCGTTACCATCATACTGTACAGTACAGTACAGTACAGTATGTACAGTAAACTACTGTACAGTATGTACTGAGTCTACTTTACTGTTCTGTACTGTACTGTACTGTATTTTGACGCCCACCGTCGTGTGTACTGTACAGTATACTGTACAGTACATGTACTGTATCTTACAGTTTACAGTACTGTACTGTACTGTACTGTACAGTGTACAGTACAAGACACTGAAGTACTGTACTGTACCGTGTACGGTAGAGCAGATCGTATTTGATGTACTGTACAGTACTGTACATTGTACCGTACTGTACTGTACAGTGTACACTACTTTGCCATCGTTACCATCATACAGTACAATACTGTACGTACAGTACTGTACACTGTACTGGTACCATTGCAATGTTGACTAGAGAACAAACTTGATGCAAAATCGAATCCGATCGATGATCGATCTCGCAAGCTTACTGTACGTTAGTTCCATCTACAGATTCTAGGGACTACCACGCCAGTTGGAAATACTGTATCAAAGATGATTGAGAAAGTCATTCGTGGGGTTTTACGGTATTCAGCCTCTTTAAGTTCTGCCAATAAGACTCTGTATGCTCAGGTAGCTGAAAAAGTGCAGGTAAGTTGCATACCCTTTTGCTGGATAAATTGCAACGGCAAGTGATTCCGTTGACGTGGACAAATCGACTTGTACAGTGGTTGAAATGATCATATCGAGCAGTTGTTCTAGCCAGCGTACAAGGATCACCAGTTGATGCAATCAACAGGATTAGCATACCTACCTCACAGAACTTAGTTCAATTATAACAGATAATTCAATGGGATAACAATACAGTAAAGTAACAGTGTTAGTGCCATGCTATTCCGTAGACATGTTGAGCTACAAGCCAAAGTTCTGCAAAACTTGGTATTTTGTGCCCATCAGTATCTTACTTCAATTAAAAGATGGAATATACTGTACAGAACAGTGCACAACATGTGGATAACTGGGCTATTAGAATGTACTATAATCATGACTATTGACCATTGGACCACTAGAAGACAGTCCATGCTAATTACTTACAACTTCAGTAATGCCTATACTGTCATTTCAATCGATACTTAGACCGGATACTTTTTAATTGGTTATCAATCTTCTCTGCCTTTATAGCCAAGCTGCATTTTCATTACCTGCATGGACAGTCGGGTATTTCCATCCAACATTGCTTCCATTGCGCCTGGTGAAAGTTTCATTGTTAGAAATGCAGGCAATATTGTTCCCCATTCTAAACTTATATACGAACGTTGGACACCAGCAGAGGCTGCTGCTTTAGAACTAGCTTGTGTTCGCAATCAAGTCAGCTCTGTTGTGGTGTGTGGACACTCCGATTGTAAGGTTAGTATCCTCATGCATTTCTAGTGGGATACTCACTTCGCCAATCATATCTGGCTAAGCGATGACATCGATTGTGGTAATATCATGTTGTTACTGTTAACGTCTACGCAATAGAACAATCCTTTGCAAGCGCTGTAGGACGATAATATTAGAATTGACTATCAGTAACCGAAATGATAGGATGATTAAACATTGACTGTTGATTTTAGAAGCTTGGAGAGCCTTGGCTACACTCTTATCCTGTGAAAGATCAATATAAATGATCAGCGTTTAGAACTAATTAATAAATTCGTAATTGCAGGCGATGGACGGATTGCACTCTTTAGGCGGAACTGCGCCTAGTGAATCATCGTTTGTGTTAGACTGGATCTATCGATTTGCTAGTCAGACTTACACTAAATGGGAAAAGACGACACTCGTTGATCGATCGAATAGCGACCAACCATTGCATTTAGAATTTAATGAAAACGGTTTAAAATTCGAAGCTAATATTAACCAAAACCTATTGCCAAAGGACCAGTTATCTCAGGTACACTCGAAATGGATATTATGATCATTCTGCTCGTATTTACTGCAAAATGAACATCAAGCACTAAAAATTACGATAACTTATAGACTGCTGCATTCATCCACAATACTTTGAGCTTGTCGCATCGTGGATTTTTTCTCGATATTGAATCATTTACTTGTAATACTGCCAACAGATTAATACGTTGCAGCAACTTTTACACGTCAATTCTTATAGCTTTATGAAGGAGAAAATTGCAGCCGGAACCGTAAAGCTATACTCGTTGTGGTTTGATATTAAAGATGCAACTTGTTATGTTTTTAATAAAAGAGATAAGTTATTTCAGCCTATTGTAAGTGAGGAAATGTTAAAGTCTGTTTCGGAATTTCAGATTAATCAAAAATAGGCCGACAAGCTGCAAAAGTGCCTTATTTTATGAGGCTAATACGTACATACACGTAATATTGACCTCAATGTGAAGTAGATAGTAAGTGAAAGAATCAATTGCTTTTATTGCAATGACATTGTGATATCAATGTATTGACCTATGTAATTCTCTTATATATAAATGAAATGGAATCTATTAATACATTGTCTACTATCTTTAATGATTGCTTATTGGGAGCATATTATAATTTATGGGTGCATGAAAGTGCTGTTCCTGAATAAAATATATACTATATCATTACTGTCGTATAATTGTAGCGTGATGAAAAAAATCGCAGGATATCCTTATCTTGTAGATTATACTTTCAATGCCTTACGTATCGCGATATTCTACATACAACCGAGTACGCTCACTATTTGAAAGCGTTGGTCATCTACGCTAGCCATTGGAAAGAAAATAAAGATCTGTTAATATCGTTGTAATGGATAGACTGATCCTCGATATAGATACTTTCTTCTATTCGACTTCAATGTACGTCGTATGGCTGATGCCATGATTTCAGCTCATGACAGTAATTCAGTATTTGGGAATACAGTGATCGTGTGCAGTATAAAATGGTGTTTCTTTATAAAGTCAGCGTTAATTAGGGTTCAGGAAAAGCCATGCACTACCACTGAATTTCGTCTATCTGTCTATCCAGTTGAATACATGGATATCAGAAACAGTGTGTATCTTTCACATCCACAGTAAGCTGAATGGCTGCAAATGTAGTAATTAACTTGTGCTTATCTCCAGAATAGCGTGTTTCTATTTAGCTTCTCGCCGAGAAGCTTGTCACTCTTTTGATATGCTACTGTATAATACAATGCCTATCCCTGTAGTCATACGAGAAGAAATGGCTAGGCAAATAGCATCCATGTGCTATGCAATTGGATCTGAGTATGCCAGTGTACGGGCATCTCTTTCTCATTACAAGTCCCATGCAAGCTATCCCATAACTAAGCGTTTCTCTCAACTTTTTAACCTTGATTTCGCAGTGATAAAACTAATTTTCAAAATCTTATTACTGCACAAAATACATCAAGTATTGCAAGTGCAATATTCGAATACCAAATGCTACTAATGCAATTGTACATGTGTTCTACTCTGTTAACATAACTCGGTCAATCCTACTCACTTAGGACATACGACTACAATTGCTACTGTTATTATTATTATTATTTATTATTATTGATTGAGCAATGAGCAATAGGACATGACAGAGAGAAGGAAATCGATATACAGTACAGTACTGTATATCGATTTCCATCTCTCTGTCTGTATGGATGCGATGAACCGTTCCAGTATTGTACTGGTACCGAAGATTATCGGTATTCACTCTACTCAAACAGTAGTTTCGGTCAATGCTACTCACTTAGGACATACAGTATGACTACTATTCCTACTGTTATTAATATTATTCCTATTATTATTATTATTATTATTGTTATTGATTGAGCCATGAGCATTAGGACATGACAGAGAGATGGAAATCGATTCTCAGGACTGTATACTGTACATACAGTGTACAGTACAGTACTGTAAGGATGCGATGAACCGTTCCGGAACGGTACTGGTACCGAAAATTATCGGTAGTCTCTCTACTCAAACATTAGCCTCGGTCAATGCTACTCACTTAAGACTTACGACTACTATTACTACTGTTATTATTATTATTATTATCATTATTCTTGATTGAGCATTAGGACATGACAGAGAGATGGAAATCGCTATACTGTGTACAGTACTGCATGGATGCGATGAGCCGTTCCGGAACGGTACTGGTACCCAAAGATTATCGGTAGTCTCTCTACTCAAACAGTAGTCAAGAACTAGAGTAGTAATAAGCTTTTACTCACTATCTGTATATCAACCATGAATTCCTTCACCCTAGTATCAGCGTCAACTGTAGACTATATTCCTCCATTCGTTTTTGGTATCTACATACTCAAACAGTAATCAATAATTAGTTGAATAAGCTAACCATTTAGTCACAATAAAAATTCTGTATACAAAAAAAGAGGTCCAGTTGCGAGTACTGTTTGGGATCGGTTGATGGAATACGTCATCGCTAAGGCCGGCAGGCAGTGGTGAGGAACACTGAGAGGGTACTGTATGAAAGAGGTCGTTGGGAAGGTGGTTTCCACTCCATCCATCGTCCGATCGGCTAGTCAAGGCGAGGATACTCGCTAGCGAATCAAGCGTGGTATAGTGCCTGCATCAAGGGGAAAAAGTCAACATAGAAAGAAATCGTCCAAAGCCCAAGTGATTTTCCCATTTTTGGCTCCATTTGCATCGTCTTTTGCTATTGATTATTGAGTTATTGCTGCAGTAATGGCTACCGCAGTCATTGATGGAATTCGTTTGAATAATCCCGAACTGTTGAATAAACTGGAAGGGATCAACGGTACCCTCAATGCAGCAGTTATTATACCCGAAGAAGATGGTGTCATCAGCGCTAGTGATGATCGGTAGGCAATGTTTTCAATCATGGCTGCCAGCAATGGTCGATGCTGAGTAGGAATAGTTCCACTGGATAATCGTTTTAAGGAGGAGTAGTAGGGATCCATCATCGCCCAGTTTAAGTGACTGCAGTTGGAGTGATCGTGATTTAACTTGGGCGGGGGGGGAATCGCAAACGACAATTCTTGTGTCGATTGTGTCGTCTTGCTATTCTGTTGTGATGCCAAGGCTATTTTTCTATGCCTTACTGTAATCCAGTAGTTTTGTCTTGTTGATGGAAGTATTGCTGGACTCAAAACGACTAGTATCTCCATCAAGATAGCATTTCCAACCTTTGTCAAAGTATTTTAGACTGGTAAGATGTCGGTCAATGGCCTGAACGACTCTATGGATAGAACGAAGCATCATCATTTTTGTTTCTACTATCCCATTTCGTTGTACAATAGTATTCTACTCGGCATAAGTCCATACAGGATTCTCCACCATGGTCAAGATACGAGATCCATCCAGACGGATCTCATTTCCTACCATGAAAATACCAAGTAGTTGGAATAGCGGTGATAGAGTAGAAATATTCCAACCACGACCAACATCGACTAGAAAGAGAGACTAATGTTAAGACTGGTCTTCATTTTCCTACTACTCTACTGCAATCATGAAGTGCCCTATCGGATACAGATTAACCTCCATTGCACTTGCACTTTCCTTCTCATCTTATCGAGTTTCAACTTACAATCCATGGGGATAGTCAAACGATTGTCCATGTGGAACTCTCCTATCGACTGTAGATAATGTAGAATCGATTTGATGAGAGAATACAGTTCAAAAATGCAAAGAGCCATTGAAAGGAAATTTAATTCATTTTGATTTGTATTCTTCGAAACCTGCGATGACAACGATGATGATATTGTATTATCGCAATAAAATGTCTCTCCCAACGATGATTTGACAGTATTCATGTTAATCAATCTTTCTTATTCTTGCTAGCAATGTCATGGTTTGGCTCAAGCGAGACAGTGGTCAATATTGGCCGAGTATTTGTCATACCATGAGCGGTAGGTAGCATCATTAGCGACATTTTTCTGCTTATCTTTAGGGCTTATCGTCGCCATCACTCTTTTTATCCGCCTTACTGGCGTTTGTTTTGCTATGGATAAAGTTTCCAATTTAATATTGGTTCTGTTTATACTCGTACTTTATCTTACCAAGGAATAAAAATATACATTGATTGCTTTTAGAAATACTACATCCCTACAGTAGTCCTATCATGATCATTTTTAGCTTATCAACAGCCAATGATTTAGCTTGATCAAATTATTCTCAATCTTGCTTTCCTTATTTTTATCTAGCTCCTGTCACCGCTCTCTATTTCAGCAGTCAAGATAGAAAGTTATTTTGTGGCATCGAGACCGGATTGATTTCGGTAAGAATTGCTCAATTGAATCAACCTTTTTCTCTCAATTTTCAATCACGGACTAGTTCAAGCCCCATTATAATGAAAAATGTTTATTAATAGTAACGCTAAGTAAGATTAATTGAATACAAAGGGTAACCTTGATGTATTCAAAGCTTAACTGATCATCTTCACCAACTGTACTCCATTCTAACCGATGGATCAGATCAACCTAGAACTCAAATTCTGACTGTATATACACGTATGCATAAAACCCTAACTACATTTTGTGAGCGTATCATGACAAAAATGGATCCGTTGATTTTTAGTTGACAAGAATGAATAGTTTCATTTTGTAGTGCTGTAAACTTACGCTGACTGAAAAGTAAACATCATGTCAAAAACATTCAGTGCCGATGTTGTAATTCATTGCTCGCTAATGATGCTATCGTCACTTGAATGGATTATTCCCTCATACAAATAGAGCTATGCAAACGAACAAGAATACAATTTTATGCATCATTTGATGTCTGTAGTTACTATTGAAGTAACTCATGCCCACTTTTCATTAGAGCATTATTAACAGCAAAATTTACTAATTAGAAAGTCAGATCGAATTGAACAAGACCTACATTAATTAGAATGACAGTCTATTTGCTCAGCATAGTGGAAAACGTTCATCCATCATGAACAAAAGCATAAATGTGTATCTTTCTTGCTGAAATGGATAGAGGAATAAATGTCCGTTGCAACCGCTTTATGCTATTGTTTGACGGTCTGATTTATCCCATCAATCGCTCGTTTACTTTAGCTAAAGGAAAATGAGACATTCCGCAGTAAATTTTAATCCTAATGTTGTACTAGTTAATAGCTTGTAATTGTGCAGTTAATGACGCCTTTTATTTGCACTATTCATACAGGAATTTGAATTATCCGAAGATTTCAACAAAATAACTCACAAGCGTGATTATGCCGGTAAGATGAATTTCTTCATTGCTTTCTTGCAATCCCATATGCTAACGAGCAAAGAGTAATTACCCCATGTATATCACGGTCCTTAATATTATTGAGTAAATTGTAGAAGTTGCGAATAACATTGCCATATACTCGATGAAGTCAATTGATTTTATTTATGATGGTTAGCCCACTGTAATTGAACATACATAGAGATATCGAATAGACAAGTGTAATTAGGACAGTGCTGTGACATCTCTCTCTCTCTCTCTCTATTACAATATAAAGAATATTTCGTTTATTCTCTTTAGCCCACTCAGGACGTGTTAATGGAATAATTTACAGTCCGAATTTAAATTGGTTGTTAAGTGTCAGTCGAGACAAATATATGCAGTGGCATTGCTGTGAAACTGGTCGACGTTTAGGCGGTTATCAGGCTAATGCTTGGTGCATTGCTCTTGAGTATCCATCCAATAATAAATTGTATAGCAGTTATTTTTTAAAGTTGACGTTCTCAAGATCTACCACAGATAGCTAACTTAGAATTAGACATTTTAGTTGAAGTTTATGTATAGCGCCCGTGATAGAATTTCCACCAAGTAATCTCTCGATACTTAATTTTCGGCGTAGAAATAGAGTTCAAGAATGTTGATATTTATTGCAATAGGCTGTATATGGGTAGAACTTGAACTGATATCCCATAATGTTTTACGTTTACGTAGTTTTAAAAATAAGCGTAACATGGAGATCATGCCGCAGTCTATTTTGCCTTAACTGAAATTACAGATTTGATCAAGATAGTAAGCATATCTTTGTTGGTGATTATGGCGGCAGCATCGCTGTGTTACGAGTTAAAGACAATAATTCTAGTTTGGTGCCCGTCACAACGTTACAAGGCCATTCAGGTATCTGAGACAAGATAATAATAATAAAGTCTTATCATTTACTTCTGGATTGCAAATTATACTTGATGATATGATTTGAAATATGAAATGGCCAGCATTGCAGCTGAATTATACGACGTATTTTTCCTATTCGGTTATAGGCAGTATTCGCTGTTTAGCTTGGGATCCCGATAAACAGTTATTATTTTCAGGAAGCTTTGACAGAACTATTCTGGTCTGGGATATCGGAGGTAGAAAAGGCACCGTTTACCAATTGCATGGACACGGGTTTGTAGCATAACGTAGAAAAAGCTGCCATCATTGGGTGTTTTAAAGAGCACTTTATTGACTTACATAAATTACCGTTCTCATTACATGTTGTACTGATGGCCTCCTCCTCATCTGGACTTACTCTCACAATGGATCACTTGCTATTACCCAAAGCGATAAAATACGGGCACTCCACTATGTTCGCGAGGCAAGCAAGCTAATTTCAGTTGCCGATGATGGCTTCATAGTTACATGGAAAATGGATGTAGACAGAGTTGAGGTATGTAAAGCAATAGTACTGCCCATCAATTTAAATTATAATATCGCTATTTCAAGATTGCCGATCCACTCATTCACAACCAATTCAGTTTTGTTTTCATTTATTCTTACTTAAAGACGAAAGAGTGGCTTGAATCTGATTCATGTCAGCGTTGCGATGTTCCATTTTTTTGGAATGTCAAGCAAATGTGGAGTGAAAAAAAGATTGGATTTCGACAGGTATCTTGAACATTTGTCAATATCTGCATTCTAGCGCGATCCTACAGATTGAACGGTTGCTATTAATATGGCAATACATAAAGCCTCAGAAGTGGCTTGTTGTAAATCTTTAAATTTAACTGCTAGTTTTAATGATATTTGCAGCATCATTGTCGCAAATGTGGTATAGCAGTCTGCGCCAAATGCAGTGAAAACACGTCTGTAATGCCATCCCTAGGGTTTGAATTTCCAGTTCGTGTATGCAACGATTGTTATGAAACCATAACTGACGCAGAGTAAGCTAGAATATTTATAATACTTTTATTGTATATCTCACAATAATTTTTAGTAAACTGTATTCTTAATACTTGAAATGCTTTTGTCTATTTAATTCAGTCGGCAAACGTTAGCCACATTTTTTGACACGAAATGTGGCATTTCTTCCATGAATTACCATCATGGCAAGCATTTGCTTGTTACCTGCAGTAACGATAGATCAATTAAAGTATGGGAAATCGGTAACAAGCAGTAACCACTTAGAAAGTCTTTTAATCTTCCTTTCTTTTTTTATTTTTCAGATATGGAACGTAGAATTAGTCATGAAAGATAGCTTGCCTCAATGAAAGAAATATTTACTGTAATATCTTGACCACTGAAAGCACTTGTATTATTTAGGATGCACACAAATTCAAATGGATGTACTGTATGTGATAAAATTCTCGTACTGTAACGTAATATCAATGTAGGATACTGTCATCGCGATAATAATTAACATAACCTATACCTTATTGTATTCGAGTTTTGATATTATTAATTACATAATATAGTATTGCTGAGATTGTTTCACAATTCTCAACTCTAATTCAATCTAACATTACAGTTCAATTTATCATCACAAAAATTATATCTAAATAAATAAACCTATACATAATATGTCGAATACTTAATCTCCTTTGATAAGGGGAATTCACTCAGAAACCTTTGTACTGTATGTTACAAAATTTTCAATTTCTGGGTATTAAAAAGTGTGAATTAACGATTGCCTCCTATTGCTATGGTCTGTAAATGTTTATGTATGCACATTTCAATTACAACACATTAATGTCATGATTGGATTTGATCATACGTGTAGCGTGTTAACATAAGTTATCATGTACCCTTCAGCAATTTTAAAAATTGTGTATAGTTACATCTTACCAGTGCTTACCTGTAACTAATTGGCTGCAACAAATTAGACATGATTTTGCCAGATCTGTTACACCAATATGAAAGACTATCAGAAATTAATAAAACGCTGGTGATGTTTAGCAGCATTGTCGTTGTATCAACAGTATAACCGTATTATTTTACAACTAATTACAGCTAATTCTAGCTATAGAAAGGTAAGTTCTTATCCATTTACTGTTCACCGGAAATATTCAACTATACGAGTAGGATAAAGGAATCTTCCATCTTCTACCGTAACTGCCACTCATTTATTTTTATCCTGCCTATAAGTCTGTACTCGATTCTACACGTACGTGTCCATGGCATGAAATATCTCGTAAATTATATATATCACACAGAAACTAACTTAATAATATCAGAGTTCGATTATTATTTATTGTAGCAGATACAAGTAATTTAGAAATATCAAGATTATATGTTCAACATAAAAATTTATCCTGCAATAGACCAACGTATGCATTAATTCGTTCTTCAAATGGAATCCATAGTACTGTTAGGATTGAAAAAGGATGTACAAATAGCGTTGTGGCTTTGCTATCATCTAGTGGTAGCAAATTAGGAAATAGAAATCATATAAAATTTCTTGCATGCAATAATTGATAGAGAATCAAATTAAGAATGACAAAGATAGCTATTAATACATATAAAAATAATGAACAGATTATAATTATTGGATAATCTCGCTGTTGCTGCGATCCCTGCCATGCCATAATCATGCTGGTATTTGCCATTTTTGATTTATTACAATTGCAAGATTTAAGGGTATATGTATGTACAATATAATAAACTTGTCTGTCAGTAAAAGAACGCTTTCAATATGGCTCAATTTCTTCGATAGGACATGGTAACAATAAGCAATAGTAGCTTAGCCAAACATTGTAGTACCGTAATTTAGTGATCATGAATTTATGAATCACCTAGCTTGTGCTTGTTAAGCTTAGGAAATGGTTTAAAATTTGTCATCTACCAACTACCCAAATCATTATCCACTGAAAATTGAAGTATCTAAATGGCAACCTTACTAACGCCAGTAGAGAGTAGTTACGTATATTCTTAATATAAGGAGGAGGAGGATAATACGAGAACATGGACTTTATACCGCATAATATGACAACTCCATTATGCAACACTATCATTAATTCTACGTATGCAG
This sequence comes from Trichoplax adhaerens, assembly GCF_000150275.1. Lineage (NCBI taxonomy): Eukaryota > Metazoa > Placozoa > Uniplacotomia > Trichoplacea > Trichoplacidae > Trichoplax > Trichoplax adhaerens. The sequence continues at coordinate 1,475,090 of NW_002060953.1, read as the reverse complement.
ACAGTACAAGATGATTATCATCCAGCCCAGAATCATCCTCTGCTAAACGTTTTAGACGAAGTAAAGTATCAACGATTAATAGCCAATTGGTAAAAGAAAGTCACTTGTTACAGCGTTATGGGATGATTACTGCTCGCCCTACAATCTTCCTCTGTTTTAAGTCATTTAATGCGGTATTAGCCTCTTGTAAAGAATACTGCTTTGAAATAATTGGATTAATGATCCCCTCTTTGGCCAATTGTAGCAACTCTACCATTTCCCTATAAGTACCTGTGTAAGCGCCTTGAATAATTAAGGTCTTTAGTGGTATTGTCACTAAAGAGATTTCGATAGAACCACCAAATAATCCTACAAGCACTAAATTCCCACGCTTCTTAAGTATGGATAATCCTATCTTTGCCGTCGGAGAGGCGTTAACAAAATCGACAACACTATCGACGCCTTTAGGACAGATGGAGTATATTTTCTGCACTGCATTGCCATCGCTAGAGTTAACAATAAAATCAGCGCCTAAATTCTTTGCTATATTTAATTTTTGATCATCGATATCAACGCAAATGATTTTCGCTTGAGTTGTTGCTTTCGCCAATTGAATGCCCATCAGACCCAGCCCACCAGTACCTATGATGACCAAATATTCTGGAGATCTTACATTCGCTTTCTTGATTGCATTATAGGCAGTTAAACCTGAGCAAGCAAGCGATGTGGCAGCATGGAAATCAACACCAGAAATCTTAGCAAGATATTTATAACTTGGAATAATAACATATTCAGCATAACCACCATTGCAAAAAATGCCAATCGATCTCGGTTTATCGCAAACATTGTCATCGCCCGCTTGACAAATCGGGCATTGACCACAACCAATCCAAGGGAATACAAGAACATTATCCCCAACAGCAAAATCAACTACTTCATCACCCATCTGATGGACACTACCAACAATTTCATGGCCAGGGGTTACTGGATAATGGCCTCCTCTCTCTACAAATTTCATGAATCCTTTTTCACCAAGATCGTAACCACCATCCCATAAGTGCAGATCACTATGGCAAACGCCTACAGAAATCACTTTGATCACAACCTCATCATGAGTGGCTTTAGGCAGTGGGACTTCTTGAAGTTGGAGAGGGGCACCTGCCTCTACAACTTGTGCAGCTTTCATCATTTTCGGCTAGCAAAATGAAATCAATGTAGTTCTAAAATGAGTAAACACAGTAAAATTGTAAGCGATCAAGTCCGCCGATGCTAGATTACTTTGCTGCTGGCTATAACTAAATCTGAATCCAGTATGATATATAAATACATTACTTAGTGTTATTACAAGTTATCACAGCCTGTTATTAAACAGTATTATCCCTATGCTATAATATCTAGCGGTATAGTATAACACTATAGACTTGTTTTTATACAGTTCTTAATTTGCATAATTTAATGCAAAGTGAGCCATTTAGCCAAGTCCATCAAAACCACCTGATGGCATCTTTATCGATAGCTAGTTTAAACTGTTTCTAGTGATGGTTCGCTGTTAAAATGGCCATTAAACCATATCCTCTGGATACGATTTATTCCACGCTACCTTGATATAATTTGGGAAGTAGTTGATTTCTCTACAGAATCATTTTAGGTATTTATTTATCAAGCTAGCTGTAGTTTCTGTATGCTGACAGGAAAACACTGTTGTAGTAGTTGCTTTTGGAAGTACTGTAAAGTATATAGCTTTGTGAGTAGCAAAGCTAATGATCATTAGATCTTGGATCTTGCAAAGCTGTTATGTGTTAAGCTTAAACTTACAGTTAATGGCTGCCAACACAATCAGCAACGACAAGCAGTACAGTAGAGTTATACTGTAGTAATAAAATTACCTGTTGACACAAGCCAGCGCCTTCGTATTAGCACGTTTATTCATAAAACAATTATTAGGAAATGGGTAATGGATGCATTGAGCTACACACTTTGAACTATCAGACAAACGCTTATAACACGATAGCTAATAGTTATTTGATCCTATGTGTATTAATTGGACTTAAAGACACGTAAGCAGATGCAACATTACTACAGCTAAATATTATTAATTCAGTATTGTATAGTTACGAGAGGGGAACGATCACTTAAAGTAGGTTCGTATGCTTTAATAAAGTTCAAATTTCCACCATTAATATAAAAAATTTTGCCAGGACAGGAGAATTCAATTGTGCATGCCTTCCCGAAACCAACGCAAACAGCTCAACTTATTCTAAATTTTTTATTCCATTAAAATTAAGTTAAAAAACTGTAGTCTGACTACTCATATATTATTTCCTATCGATAATTACAAATGAAAGTTATACAGAGCATGATGATAGGCGCTAGCCTTACAATGTTATTACTATTGTCGACCAGCAAGAGTCTTATATACTCATAAAAAGTGGATTCATCATTGAATTAAAATGCAAGGTCATTGGTCCAAGTATATTACACGATAGAAGAAATGACAACTGTATTCAACAATACTACGTTATCATATTGAAATTAGCTACAGTAACTACACTCTAAAATCACTACTATGGATACATACTAGCACACGCATAAATCTTTATTCTCAAGTTTACAATAGTGAGAGGCTAGAAGTTTTTCAATGAATTAAAATTTACAGGTTCCCTGTTTTATATTTTCGACTCAACAGCAATGATATCGACGCGTAGCGCCAACTAGAAATAATAAATTATAATAGGATCAATCACTGATGCTAAATTGAAAATAATCAATCATATTCAATATTATTACAGCCCCGAGTAATACTGTTTGTTTGTACCATGGGCACAATATCTAAATGATGGCAAGAAAGTAATATTCCTCCGTGATAACGTATAGTACATCAGCAAATTGTTGCTATAGGTATGATAATCCCTTTATAATAATCGAGCTTCCGTTTCTAACTTCGGCGTGCTTTCAATTCTGCTAGCTTTCTTTTCTTGTAGCATTCCAAATGGTAGAGCTTAAAAATACATATTGATAATGCATTAGAATTTACATATCAATCCAAATGTTTTCAATATAGAATTTACGGTAGGTTTTCAAATCAGGCAATACCTTATCATTGTTTTGAATAAATTTGCCACAGAAATCCTGAGTAGGTCTTGTAATAATGACATCGAAACAAACGGTACACCTAATTTTTACAATACATTTCATCAGCAAGAAAATAGCCTCTGACAATAACCATAATCATAATGATAACGCATACAGCCCATTGAAGGCGGAATTAAATAAATAAATCATGTCGACACAATTATTACTAGTTAGGGTGATAAGGATTTAGAAAGTAATAAATTAACTTCTAACCGACCTTGGACCTGAATATTTCTCATAGCATTCTCGATGATATCTTTTACCTTCGAATTTGCACCAAAATCCCGAAATTTTCTTCAAAATTTATCAAGAAAAAAAATGTTTCAATTAGTGTGTACGTAAGATCCCAATTGAAATGATTGCAGTACAGATTCTAAGGAATATTGCTGATACATAACATTACTATGAGCTCCGACAGATTGTTATTAACATGTATACAGTACAGTAACTCAAGGATAATAATTTTTATGTTGTGGTCATTCCTTTACCGTAACTAGGGTCAGTCACTGGGTAATTAAAACTAGTTACTTCATAGTAGGTTGAAAATACGAAAAGAGTAATGTTGCGTTCCCACTTGTATACGAGTTACAGTAACTACAAAAGGTCTGACGATAAACTATGCTGGTAGATCTCAATTCGCGAAAAGGTTACCGGTCCTGATGAAAAGTAATCATAGCTTTTTTTATTATCTTATTTAACAGTTCCGCATTGTACATTATCGTATAGTCAGAGGGCCTAAATAACGAAGGCTGAAAAATATTTATAAAATGCACGGATGAGCACTTGTTACCTAGCGATAATTTACAATCATTTGAGAAAAGTGCAATACTCGTCTTCTTTTTTACAAATAACAAAGTTTAAGTTCACTCCTTCTTCCTTAATTCAATGCAATTAATAATAACTGTTTTAAATTTGTTCTCGATAAGCTAAAAATGTTATTAATAGTATAAGTCGAACCTTATCTTCCGCAGGACTTATTTTGTAAAAGCACCAATCGCACTTGGGAACTACGATAGCAATATAAATATTGGGAGTTATAAAAAATCTACTTCATCAAGGAATATATATATACAAACCGTTCATTTCAATTCGTACTGTTACATACTATAGGCTACTAATTGCAAATATACATGCTATTAGTAATTACAGTCTATACAAAAAATCTCAATACTTACATTTTATGTCAAAGTAGCAATCTTGGTGCAAAATATTGCCTTCGGCATCTTCGCAAGCAGCCTTGTCTTCAATCTGAGAGTAACATTTCCAACAACTAACGGTACCGAATACAAGCAAGAAATAAAATAAAATAAATCAATTATTATACATGCCAGTACTAGCCTGTTGTAATCACAAGTTTTTATCATTTATCTCAAAGAATATAACTTGGATATCTTACAGATTATCCGCGTCAGGATTTAATGGGCGCAACCGTATAGAAGCAGCATATTGTCCCTAAAGAAAACAAGTTTGTTGCCATATTTTAAAATCAAATCTATGTACTGTAACTAGCTTCTATTACGAAAAGGATTAACGCATAGCTCTCATGATGCTACGCCTGCTATGTTACCTCAATTGACTTATGGGACTGAAATTCGACTGGATAATGGCTTTTTGCAACAAGACTTTCGAATTCAATTTCAGAATCTAAGGTTAAAGTATTGCATTATGATATCGAACGTCAATTCAAATTATACTCCCAAAACACATACATGAAGGTGGTGCAGAAGGAGCATTCACTACTTCAGAAGAGGATGACTCTGCTATTTTTGCTAGTACATGATAAGAAAATGAGAAAGTGGTATTCATTAAATATGTAATGAAACAATTTTTACAAAAAGCATTCAGTACTTATTTAAAAGTTTCCCAGCAATGGTGATATTACTTTACAAAGTGTATCATAAAATACTCTAATTGAATACTGACCATTCTCTTTCTCTCGCATTCCTTGACCTATTGTAGCACATTCAACATCACATATTAAAATGTACCGAGTTTTGTGTGTACCATTTAAGTCGTAGTGCATTAAGCTATGATGTAACTTCTAGAAAAGAAACTTGAATCAACTAACAAAGTTCTTACTTTCAGTTTTAGAAGCATATCTAGATGCAGCCGCATCGGCTTCAACATAGCGCGATTTTATCCATTCCTCGACATCTTTATCGGATTTTTCATTAAAACTCCTGTAATTTAAAAGATGTTATAATTATTTGGGATGGCCCAATTTCTGTACCCTAAACCGTTTATCAGGATTGTGTATGGGTTCTTAACTCTTAGACATAACTACTGTAATTAGCTTAAATCATTACAATCACTTATGACGATATCGTTTTTCAGGCTAGACTACAATCGAACATGGTGTACTCTGTTACTTATTAATATTTACATAAGTTTTAATCATGATTATTACGCTACTTTCTGTATCATTTTAATCACAAGCCAGATCGTATAATGAGACTATTCTAAAATTTTTTGCAGTTGACAGTATTCAATAACTACGGCATAGACTGTATCGATGAGACCAGATAGTTGAAATCACAAGGTCACTTTGGTAAGAAGCATTATGGTCAAACGACTGGATTTATCCATTCTTACGTCAATTTATTCAATAGTTACCTTATCTCCGTATCAATTTCAGTTTGTATGTGGTCGATTCGGCGTTCTCTAAATAATAGTGTTAACGAGAAGTAATAAAATATTTATTTCATTCTGAAAGGTAGCTTCCAAGAGGAATGTAAACTACCATTGACTGGTGGGTCAACATTTCTACACACCTGACTTGCTTCTCGAGTTCAAATTTTTTCAATAATGCTTCATCAGCTTGTAAACGTGTCTGTTGTTCTCTTTCCTGGCCCATCATGTCGGCTAGTCTATGTTCCGTGCTGATCTCCTTTGCGGTATCCGTTAGGTTTGGTGCTACATCATACCAGTGAGCACTATCGGAAGTAGTGACTGAAAGAGGGAACATCAAATATAAGTTGATGGAGATTGTATTACACAGTGAACGTTATATACGGAGAATGCACTTCAACTTGAAAGTCTCTTGATTGATATTTTAACAGTAAAACATTTGATAAAATGGGAGAGAAATAAGGATCGATGAAATGGATAAATCCGAAGCAAACTGATCGGATAAACTGACAGAAAGGAAAACAGCATGTTTTACTTTCTCTCGCTTGACGGTCTTGGACAGTTTTAAATTCCATTGATACAATAAATCAGACATGATGATCAATTTTAAATGAATCATGACTCTAACAACCTTCACAAAGGTCCCTTTACTTCAGGAAGGACATGGAAGTAAAAGGAAATCATTTCAAGTGTTCAACCTTGCCTTATTATATAATCATGAAAGGAAAGCAATCGGTCATGGAGAACAAGTTGAAGGAAATGGAAAATAATAATCATTGCCATTTCACATGCTTAATGCAGCAGGTCTGAGAATGGATTTGGGGCCGGATTGTGGGGAGAGTAAAAGCTAAACAACATAATGTAGGCATACAGCGTTGACGTTGATGAATTTCTATCTAGGCAATTCCATGGAGAGGGCCATTCCATGGGCTTCACTATTGGGTCTAATTGCATAGTTGATGCCATTTTTCAAGAGAGATTTGGATAGCACTGTGATAGTGTGATGACGTGGTCGCAAGTTGTTGTTTATTCTATTCTCATTTCCACTCGTATGGATTGAGCTACAACATGGGTAGATGGACATTTTAAGTTATAAGCTGCCAGTTTAGTAAGTCTACGCTTTCCAGTGGGTAGACAACTCTATCCTAGTTGGGTTGTCAATAAGTCGACTCGATAGTAAGTACCGATCCTACTTGCGTAAGGTAAAAGCACTCTTGGTGCCCTACTGATGAACATGATTACTTTCATTTATCTCCATCGATAGTGAATCCTAGTGCCTTATTTGATGTCTACTATATCGTATAATGGAGTTGATCGATCACTGTGATAGCAATCGAAGAATAAATTGTCCTAGAATGATGATTCTTGAACGCTAGGCCCTCTTTTCTATCTGTTTTACTACGGTCAAGCCTAATTGTTGTTATTGTTGTTGTCCAAACGGAGTCGAAGGACTATCCACTCCACCTTATAATCAAACCATGTCAAGTCTAAAACATGCATACACTCTACTCGAACCGAGATGGACATTGTATTGCCTATCAAACACGCTAACTATAATTATCATTTCATTACCTGGAGCCTGGAATAACGACTTATCCTGGCGCCAATCGTATTGATATTTGTCAGCCATTTTGCGCTAGATTGGAAGAAGTAATCGCTCCGGCCAAGTCTAGGGACTCGATTAGTCCGGACCGGGACCGGGACAGTATCGATACATAGTACTGTCATTACAGTATCCAGTTTACAGTACTTTATACTGTACACGGAGCCGCTAGTACCAGCATCAATCATTCGCATGATAGTCACAGTATCAGACTCGCTGGGCTGTATCATCATCCTCATTACTGGTTCATTGCAGTCTGCCTGTCCGCGTTTCCGTATCGTACCCTGTCGCTGGTACCGTACCAGCGGTCAAGCATGACCTCATCTCCAAAAATAAAAATGGCAACATGGCTAGTTTATAAACTAAATAAATCCATGGCCTCCTTAATGGACGGCCAATGGAGTAGTTGGAGTATGGAGATCTACGATTTCTTGAATGGAAATGCATCGAGATTAGAGGTAAGTACGGTGGCCTAGAAGATACTGTTCAATAACGATGTGATCAACCACTCTAGTACGGTACGGTATGCAGTAGCGTACTATAGTAGTCATTCTGCTGGAAGAGAAATACTCTTCAAGAACAAATCGCTGTCAACATGGTTGAGTATGAGCCATGAGAGCCGCAGTCATTTTCGACGGCATAGTATCCAAATCAACAGCCTGAGATAGTCTTCGAGGGAAGAAAAATCTCTTACCTCGATGTAAAGAACGGTATGGGTCCATCAAAATACCGCTAAATCATACATTCGTCCGTTAAATTTAGGTCGAAGAACAGTGTATATGCAATGATGTATGCACTCATCTTTCAGACTTAGAATTTGCAATATCATACACCAGAGGAGAGAGAAAACTCCACAGTGTTTCCATGACACATGCTACTTTCTACTACGTGTATTCTATTCATAGAGCTAAAAGAAACCCAACGAGCTTGTCCCTTTTCTGCATCATCGATTCCATCACCACGTCAGCACAGCAGGATCGCCTATCCATTGTCAAGATGGGTGGCAAATGTTTTTCTTCATTGCAAAGGACAACAGCAACGTTTGCATATTTCTAGCCATTTCTATGGTTCTATTGACCTCGATCGTGTCTATACTGTAGAAGAGATGAAGGTGCATCTTATCCATCCATGATAACAAGGTGTAAAAATATTGATGGGTGACTAGCATTGTATTCTTCCAGCTGTTACCCTCATCACAAGTCCTCGATATCAATAGGACATCTGCCCTAATGGCACGCTAGTGCGTCCAGTGTTGGACACATGTGGACATGCCTTTGCATCCTAACCTAGATGGCCGGTTAAAGAAAAGAATCATGCCACGAAGTCCATTTCACAAGGCGCCTAAATCCATGAGATAAAGCAATGACATACGCATGCAGTAGTGAGGTTAAATCACCTGGAACATTGCTGAAATTTAGAGATCAGCTTGAGTCCTAACTCGATAGTAAACACCCCTAGTATACACGTAGGTAGGCTGTAAATGTAACCGCTTGATCAACCTCAACCCTGATTAAAAAAAAAAATATTGAAAAACTACAGTATTGAATTCAAAATAACTGCTGGGTAAAGAAGGACGCTGAATAAATCAATGTTCTTATTAATACATTATTGAATCATCAGCGAGCCAATGTACAGTATTGTGTACAGGCTTAATATGCTGTATACCAATCACAAAAGTGGACAGTTATGCCTCTATCCACCATTAATCACTTGGATATTAAACCTGTTGATGACAACCCACTGTTACGACTATACTTTACCGATATGATATACTAAGCATTGATCTGTAACTTACTGGGGGATCTGTATATATATATATTAAGTAATTTAAAGAAATAGACTAGCGTTAACTAAGGTCCTGTTTGCAACATTTTTCGTGAGCTGTCGTCTCCCGAGTGGACGACTAGTATAACCTACTTTGCTGTTGTGCAATCCTTACATGAATATAAAAGCTATGATCGTGAACTATTAAAATGATTGACTAACGTACCCCAGAATTGGAGGTAATTAATGATAAAACCGTAAAATTAGTTTAATTAACTCTTTTCTTGTTACAAAACCAATTTGTAACACCCACCTACTCGAACTAGAAAAGTGACAATGAATGAGGTGGAGAAATGTTGTAACAGGAGGAATTTACTTTACTAGAACGATGAAAATGTGAACTAAGAAAAGATCTCGGCGCTTCATATCGGAGCCACTAGCTAATAATGTCAATCAAGAATAGTATAAAGAACGAAGCTAATGCTACCCGTCAATTCTTCTTTAAAAAAAGAGATGAGAAAAGAAGTAAATGTTATAAGGCACATTAGATAATCGCTCTGAACTACAATCCATTTACTCAATCATAATTATTCAGATATCATGCGGCTATGAATCAAATTATGGGCATGGCCTTCATTTAAAAACATTCACGCAAAATAATCGATATCATACGTAGAATGTATATCTTACAAAGGTAAATAAAGATTACACTTAATCATTGTGGCTGGTCATAATATGAGTGGATAGTGCCGCAATAGCTAAAACTTGATTGGAACAAGTCAATATCAGCTATGGCAAAATAAAATCGTAATCAGGTGCTACTTACATATTTTAAGTAAATATGTGTAAAATTGAAGATTGCAGCAGACGTTGTTAGCCATTATTTCAAATGGATTACCATGAACTCGTATTTCCAATTAGCTTAACTTCTATAGACGAAAAGCAGGAAAATGCAATATCAATAAATGTTGTTTAGAGCCCGATTGGAATTAGCCTGCAAGCGAGTTATACCCCATATCTAGCAAAACAGGCGCGTACACCGATCATTATTCCCTTAGCCGTAGGCAAATAACTGGAACTATAGCTAATCCAATTTGAACCATTTACTGGCCCTGAAATAACGCTAATCTTGCCACGCAAGAATCACATTCATTCAGTAGCTATCATCCTATATATTTATTGTCTCTTAAGTAATACGATACAATCGTTATATCTTAATTACAAAGTTAACGATAGACCTAAATTCAAGCTATTAAAATTTTAGCCATTCACTGGCCACGAAACAACGCTAATCTTGTCACACGAAAATCATACTAATTTAGTAGTTATCATCATAGATCATAGTAATTGTAATCCTTTAGACTTTCATCTATTTATTATATATTAGGTGATATGATAGAATTGCTATATTCTAATTACAAAATTACTTATCGACTCCAATTCTAGCTAGTAAAATTTTAGCCATTTATTAGCCATGAAATAACATTAGGCATAACGCTAATCATACCACGCGAGAAACACTTTAATTCAGTATTAGCAATAAAATAAGATGAATATATAGTATAACATTAATCAAGTCACCCAAGAATCATATTAATTCAGTAATAATCGTGCTAATTTCAATCCTTCGTAATATACTCGTATCTATTTATTATACCCTCGGTGATATGATACCATCGTTATATCCTAATTACAAAATTACCGATGGAGTCGAATTCTTATTTCATCAAATACAAGCCTATCACACGATTGCATTGAGCAATTCTGACATTAAGCCGTCTTGCACTTGCAATACTAGGCTTTGCATTAATCGAATCTCCACTAATCTGTAACCGCAATCTTATTAATGGAACTATTGAGCCTATTTATGATATGTCTTCATTAGAATTATAATATGAACATTTTTATGTCGCAGCAGAGGAAACAAGCTCATTATTATTATTATAATCAATAGAAGAGGAACATTTACAATCGAACATGCTATTCTAACTGTTATTACCTCATCTAAATGATACCATAAATCCATGATAGTCTTATATTCAAAAATAGCATCTATAAGCGATCGATTCACATTGACGACCAATAACGAATATAACCCGTGAGATACTTTCCTTCCTTGCAAATATCTCACATAACACAACAATTTCGATCATCTACATTAATTTTAAGTTGCAGAATAGACCCACTACCGATATCACAAGACTTTAGAGTGGTTTGATCTTTCAAAATTTTACCTTTAAATCGTAATGTTTGCTGTAAAATAGATATGCCTTCTTTATCTTCAATCCTACCTTTAATATCATAAATTTTATCCATTTCTAAGACTTCCAGTGACAATTGCTTACCCACTGAAAGTCGTATATAAATCTGCAAGATATCTGATGAAAATAATTGCAATTGACAAGGCAATTGCAGTTGACAATCAGCTAATGTCGAGGAATTATTAAGTAGAACGTCATCATGTAATAATCGTTGTTGACGCCAAGGTATGTTTGTTTGTTCTTCAATTAAATGTTTAATTTCTTGAATGGTAGAATCTTCTTTAGCTGGTACACTTAAAGTCTGATCATTTTCCATTTGAACAATAACGGCTTGATTTCGTGATTTCCGACGGTGTATCATGTAGATAGTATCATAATTTTTAAGACCATAGTCATCGACTGTTGTTGAATCCAGCATGACTTTCCCGTTATACGTTAAACGTTGTTTATTTGGCGGCATATTATTATTAATAAACACCACTTCTTTAATGTCAGCGACAGTACTATTCGATTCGATTTCAATAGTTATAGTTTTATCATGATTCATTTTAATATGTAAAGGTATACGACGAGGTAATTTCAATACCATGTTGATAGTATCATTTTCTTGCATTCCATAACAACGTAATGTTTCCGTATCTTTCAATTGCTTATTAGCTAATAGTAATCGTTGTTTTTCCATAGGAATATTAGTTTGTTGATGTAACAGTTCTTTAACATGACAAATGCTTTGATCTAACTCAACATTGAGCGATAGAAACTGCCCCGTAAACAGGTTGCAATTCAATCGAATTTCTTCCTTTGATACTGGTAAATAGCGAATTAAAGCATTATTGGCAATAGAATAAGATGTTAATAATTTTTCGTCATCAAGTTGTTTACCACGATAGATTAGACGTTGTTGTGATGGCGGATTATGTACATGATAATATAACTTCTCCTTTAAATCACGAACAGTATCGTTGGCTTCACCTTGGAGCAACAGTAAATTTCCTGATTGCGATTTAACAACAACTTGCATGTCGATTAATCTGGGCTGAATGGAAGGGTTGTAATTGTGACGTAAATGATAAGTTTATACAGTACGTGAAGAGATTGTTTTTCTTTCCTTCTTCAGTTCATTAGCAGTGGTCTTTAGCTAGGTGGTCAAGCTAAGACACATTTCCGATTATAATTACTTGATGACTTGCAAAAAAATGAAGTACAAGTTTCCAATCTCTTTGGGTAAAAGCAGCGGAAAGCAGTTCACCTAAATGCTAAATTAAATAAAAAAAAAGAAGGCTATCACTATTCGTGATTCTAGAACGTGGTTAGGAAGAATACAAATTTCCATATTTTGTTCGGTTTCTCAAGTTAATGTTAACAGTTCAATATTTTAACCTAGGCAAGTAATCCCATTGGTAAACTATTATTCTACGGCTATATACAAGATAGTGAAGACACTTTACATAACATTTCATCTGTAAAACATACCATCGGTCAAAACACATCCATTAACGACCTTACTAAACAGGAATATGCCCAACTTCACAATAATACTATTCTCAACTTGGGTATATATCCCTTTTAACATAAGTATTAGTACTTGTTAATGTCTGCCCACTTTTCAATATGTCAATCCAAGATGATGTAGTAAACTATACTGGTCGAGAGGGTGTTGCTGCCACATCAGAAAGGTGAACATAGCGTAAATATATACAATCGAGTCGACTAATTAAACAAACAAATTTATCATTTAAATTCGGTAGTCAATCAAATACACAACATGCTATTGGGCATTATGATAAGGATAGATAACAATAATTAATATGATTTGAATAGCATCAAACAATGCTAAGGTAGATTGGATAGAATTATTATCTGCCACCTTGTGATCTGTCAACTTGTTGATTGTTCTGCCATCTACTTTTCTCTTGCAATTGTAAATTAAACGACAGCTAGTATTGTTATGATTCCTCCAGTTGTAGAATTATATGATAATCATTATTGAGTTATATCTACCCATAATTTAAAACGGGATGGGAAAACAATGGATTGGATTTCAATAGGCAATATATTCGTGTTATTACTATATTATAGAATTTATCAATCATAACCAGAATACGGAAATTATTACAGTATTACAATTAGCAACTATGTTCTATAATTAATTTTCTCATATTCTCGAAGTAGCGGATGCCTTGTTGCACTGTAAAAGCGTCAAATAAATCTCCGCTGACTTTATGACTTGCAAGTTGGATACATTACCAACATTTTCGCTCATCTTTAACCACTACAAGCACTAAAATGCCTATATTAACATGCAATGAACATTTTGTGCATGCATAAACTCAACGCCTATGAATCAATTGACTTTGCCTAATCTGTTATCCAATAGATTTAATCTTGTTCATTTCCTTGTAGACAATATCATAAAATTTGTCAGCAATTCATCAATAACAAACGAAGTACTGTAGCAAAGAGATTAGAAATTAATATCTAGAAACAATGAATATAAATAATAAAATCAAGAAAATCATCATGTCAACACTTCCGGCATTTGCGTAATAACGCGATATATCTATGTTAATAATAATTAATATAATCCTTACTTAATCTAATTTAAGCTACATTCAAATCTACGCTTATTCTTTGCAGGAGTATAGAAACGCGGCTTTACTATAGTCTTTATTTATCAATGCCTTAAATCTTTGAGATTAATCACATCAGGGAGTCGGCGTCTATGATAATACGTCGAGATTATACACCATCAATTCAACGTTTCAAATCGTCAACGTCATACACTACAACATAACATTTCAGACTAACAAATATATAAAAACCGAAGCATACTGCTACAATGAAATCTTTTTCAAGAAATTGACTTTACTGCTCGCAATCTTTGAATAAAATTTTCTCTGATAGTTTAGGTTAATAAGCTAAAGCGGCGTCTATTGTAGTCGTTCTGGATTAAATGTTATTTTTAGATCATCATTTCTTGTCTCTATTCATTTGTTACTCATTATAGTTCAGAAATTGTTATATGACATTAATTATAATTGTCAGTATTTCAGAATTAAAATACATAAAGCGATAATTATAACCCAGACTACCGACATAAATAATATCATATCAATAGCATATAGTTGAGAATACAAGACATGGTTTGTAGCATACACGATAATTGCTCGGCATTTATAAAAAACTTGAACCAGGTACAGATCCTTGGTACAGTGCTAACTGTTCATGCTTTTTCACTTTAGCATAAAATACCGAAAAATGTAGACAGACGAAATTGAGTACAGAAGGAAAGCCTGTCATTACCACTACAGGAGTTCAAGTGGAAAGATTATCTCGACCAATTTTAGTCGGTAGCATAAAGTAATAAGTAACTGTCTGATTAAAATTTCGATTTATTAAATTTGAAATATGGCACAAGGTATGAACGTTTGCATTGTTTAGTAAAGCCTGTGCTTTAATAATATGGCAGTTAAAGTACCAACCTATTCAGCAGATAAAATTAGAAAAATCAGAAATGCTAGTAATGTATTAAGATATGGCTAATATCTATACTTCCCGAGTATAGAACAACAAGATTATTATTATATCGTATACAAAGCTTACGTTTTATAAATTTCATAAAATATTAAATTCTAGAACTTTCGTCAAATAAGAACTATGCCACTCTATATATTTTCACTACTGTAGGAATCATCTATTCTAATTATGAGAGGCCTAAAAACGAGAAAAAAATCTAGCTAAAATAAAACTACTATCCAAATTACGATACCGATTACAATTGGCCAGTATAAACCTTAAATGAGGCCTAATGACACTCGTGGAGTTGAAATACTGTTTAATGTTGCACTGAACCACAAATAATCAAGTTTTCCAACTTAAATAGTTAGCATTGCTTAAGCTTAGTTTCTCAAAAGTATATTTAATGACAAGCTTTTATCCATTTTATACTGTCAAATATGATATGTTATCTTCTTCATTTTAAGATTCGTGGTTACAATGGGATATCAAACCTTTTAGCTATTCAAATATTATTTACATAGCGAAATAATTAATTTTCATTCTTGCCAATTTTATCGCTAAAGCACTTTCTTATGCTTACATTAAATGACCATATTTAAAGTAAAATAATGCTATCAAATACTATAGAGAGTAATAATCCTTTGGAACAGTACATATATTATCTCGAAAAATCTAATCTTCATTATTAATTTATCCGTTATTATATGGCTACTTTAATCTTTTTAATAATGTCTATGAATCGATAGGATAGTATGGCCAAAATTGTTACCGTTATTTTCCAAATCATGATTAACATGACTTGATCTTAAAGATTGCTTTTTGGTAACGGCAAATTTAAATTACTTGATTGGAATGAATTTTTGAAACTGATACGAGCCATCTAACGTTGCATCGCGGAGTTTTAAAACCTAACCTATAATGAATGGACGAATAATTAGAACATTAATAATTACGTAATTAGAAAATGATCAGGTAGCAATACGTGGATATAAATTGATATCTAAAATAAGAATAAATACTGTACTGTAAATATGCATTAATAAGACCTCTAAAAAGTAGCTCATTTCCCTTCAATGTGGTATATAGTATAACATCTTTCGTAAATATTATTATAGCCGCAAATACTGATATATTGCAAATCTGTTTTGTCAACTTGTAATTTTGTCAAATTAAAAAATTCCAATTCACTAGGCTAAAATACATCCTTCTAAACGCAACAAAAGAGCTTACGTTTATCCTATGTTTCACTTTTCATAGGTTACTTATACACGCTACCCTTATATCAATAGAGTGGTGTATTACAGGTCAGAGAAATGCTTATAAGGATTGTAGAACAGAGCGCCCAGGATATAATAAAAATAATTTGACTATACATTGCCTTGAATATTAGACGCAATAAACAAAGGTCTTTCAAATCAAGGATTGCATTAATACTTGAGCACTCAACCAGATCTCTAAATGCGGCATCGGGATGGTATCCAAGATTTCACTGACCTATAAGAGAAATATAAAAACTATATTAATCTATATAAATTCAGCTTTTCATTTATTTCTTTGTTACAGTAACTGTTTAATATCAGATAATTAGAATTTATTTTCCAATTATGATTTCGAACAGATGTAATTAACACTTTTTAAGTCGATTTTCACTATCTTATTCAGCTATTTTAAAAACAGTGGATGTTGTAACAAGAACAATTAATGCTGAAATGCAATAAGCTTTGTTATGTTTACTTGAGATCACTACAATGAAAAGGTAATTTTTAATTGGCAGGTGCAAGCTAAAATAACATTTTTTTCTTTATACAAGTAATATAGAATATTTAATGCGAGTACTTCATGCTCTGCAACTCTTATATATGGGATATTAAATTGTAGAGTCGCTAAACGTCCGTGGCTAGTGACCTAGAGGTATTATAACATCTAAATTGACTTCCATCGTTAAATGTCATCTAAATAGTAACAGATTAAATGAAGAATCATGTCTCAAGAGGAGCTGAGCAGTATTTTACCTATTCATCCATCAGAAATAAGCTATACAAATAATGCTGGCGACACTAATCAACAATTTAATGACAAGGATGACGATTATGATGATCTTCATGATGATCTTGACTCACTTGATGAAATTTCAGAATGTGGCTTAGGATACTTTCGTCCACAGTGGTTGCAAGTATTTAATAACTCTTTTTGGTTACTTATCATCCTATGTTATTTTAGTACAATCGGAACAGCATTTCTCGGATTTAAAGCTGTTATTGCTCCAATTTTGGAAAAACGATATAATATGACATCGACAGAAGTCGGTGCTATTATGAGTTCTGCCGATATCTCCGCTGCAATTAATGGCATTTTGTTAACATTTTATGCTAGCCAAAAGCATAAAGGTCGTTGGATCGGCTATAGCTTACTTCTCTACATAGTTGGTACAATGTTGTTTGTAGCCCCTCATTTCCTTGTCGATGACTACTATTATCTTGAAGATGATAGCGGTAAAACTTTATGCCATAGAAGCATCAACACAACATCAATCGATGAAAAATGTTCAAAAAGTTATGAGCCTTCAACATTTTGGATTTGTCCCTTTTTATTCGTCCTAGGACAAATTTTATGTGGCGCAGGTAACGCTACACGATATAATTTAAGTGTAGCATATTTAGATGAAAACGTTAGCCCCATTATCTCTCCGTTATACGTTGGTATTATTCATATGATGAGCATTATCGGTCCAACATTAGGATATGTTATTGGCGGTGCTTTAACAAATGTATACGTTGATTGGCCTAAAGATCCACCTAATGGTATTGATATTACGTAGATACGATACTAACTAAAATTCTAAATAGGACGTTTATGATAGTATGTATGCCGTGCAGTACTATTCATTCTATATCGTAATTTATTTCGTTTCGATAGAATGTATCTGTAGCATATGTATGGAAAATCCATCGAATATTTTAGTACTTTACTTACCGACCTCCACGGAGGAATGATAATGAATGAAATATAATGTTAATCTGTTATTAATGAGAAAATGATGGTTCTACCTAAAAATTTCCTTTCACCAGGCTTCACCATTCTATACACCAGCAATAGTAAATAAATTTACAGATACTACAACCGTTAACTGTGTCAATATCGCAGAATGAATTGGTAGAATAATTTAGAAAGAACTGCTATATGTAATCTCTGCCACTGCCCCATCATCTTACTACTATCATTCTAATTAGTTTAATTTCCTACGGAACATGATGCAAAAATTTAATACATGCATTCATTGATTGCAAGTATTAGAAATTATGAATCTGACTAGAAGCTGTTTTTACATCAGAAATCGTCGATACGATGTAAAATAATAATTATAGTAAGCTCACTCAAGACATGAATCATTTGACTCCCATGACAAATACATTATTCATTGATTTACATTTAACAGTTTCAGATCAGTAAGTTTAAAATTGGTAATAGCTAATCGATTGTGTTATCATGATTTCATAATCGCAAAAGTTTGGTAAATACTTTTAAATCTTATATGATATGTAATATTTGGGATATAATGCAATAATTTTATGTTTTCTTTAAACATGAACAGGTTTAACTTCTAATAGCGTTGCATGGGTTGGAGCTTGGTGGATTAATTATCTAGGTATTGTTGTTCTAATTGCATTAACAGTTTTATTCGTGTTTGCATTTCCACGCCATTTACCATCATACTACAATACACGGCAAGAGAGAATTAAGGAAGCCACAGTGGCTACTCAACATATGGATTATCAGTATGGAAATCGTATGATCGATTTACCAAAAGCAATCAAACAGTTGTTATCCAATAAAATTTTTATGTTTGCAAGTTTCGGCATTACTGTGGATAAAGTAGCTATCAATGGTCTTACAATGTTTCTTCCTCAATACATTCAAGCCCAAACAGGCTATTCGTTGTTGGTAGCTAGTATGCTCGGTGGTGGTTTGATTTCTTTCATTGCCTCTGTAGGCCAAGTTGCGGTAAGCAACAATATCTGCTTAATCAATTGCTAGAAAGCGATTCTTCTTAAAAAATTTACCGCAATACAAAATGCAGGCATCATTGTACAAGATTTATCACCAAATGATACCTTAATCATAATTATATTCGATAGGGTGGCTATGTAATCAAACGCTGGAAATTGAAAGGATCTCAAATTTCCAGATTTTGCTTCTTCACAAGTATTTGTAACTTTCTTCTAGGAGGGGTATACTTGATATCATGTCCTAATATACCCATTGCTGGTGTGAATATCCCGTATAATTTTAATAATTCACAAATCGATATTTCATTGCCTTTAAATACGTAAGTTAAGCACTTTAGCTTACTTATCATTAGGAAGTGAAAATAGAATATAGCACATCGAAATAAATAATTAGATGTAAATTTATCATAACGAGAGCGATATTATTCATAAATCTGAGATAATTGACTTTTCATTAATAGGTATGCCAATATAACATACAAGGCGGCATGTAATAGTCACTGTTTGTGCGATTCCGTTCCATTTGAACCTGTATGCGGTGGTGATGGCATATCCTATTTATCCCCTTGCCATGCCGGCTGCAGTAGTTTAAAAGAATCTGATTTTAATAATAACCTTGTAAGCAGAATATTCAATAAATATAATATCTTTAGAATTCGCCCTGCATCCAGATTTTTGTTAAATCAACTTATACCCACACCTAACTAAAGAAGCAATTATCTTATAATTATGGAGTAATAAACCAACATTACTGCTTTATGGTGCTATAGCATTCCAACTATCATGTTTTACGAATAATCGTTAAAAGCATTAGAAGACTCATATTTATATTTAATTCGCTTACTGGCATATGTAGAATTAAGGAAAATAATGAGAAAAATAGCACACCCAAAGTATTTTAACCAACGTTAAAATGTGAATATCCTAGTCATTGTTTACGGTTAAATGTAATTACAAACGATACATAAATATACTAGAGCTTAAATATTAATTGAAATTTCAATGTATAGCATATGAACCATTCACTAAGACTATACAATACTTTTATGCCTTGCACAATCTTACTTACAGAACAGAAAACTGAGACAGTTTCAATATTTTATTGCTGTATTTAAAATAGGTTTATAAAAATTGCACTTGCGTACCTTCTGCTACACCAGGATTTTGTCAAGTTCCAATTTGTCAACCTTTATATGCTTTAATGATCGGTATAACTTTTTCAGTTATTGCTGCTTATATTTCTTATTCGCCAACATTAACAGTCATCCTTAGGTAAGCCCTAAAAATAGTTCCACGTTTTTACTATTTATGCTTACGTTGGCAAGAGAAAAATCGACACATCAATTAAAGATGTATAAAGTGAAATTTTAATTAGAAACAGTAACTAAGGTACTAAAGTTCTTATATCCTCTGCAGGAACGTCCCGGAAAGCCAGGTATCGTTTGCTTTAGGAGTATTGGGGTTTATGAAAAGAATGATAGGAGGATTACTAGGCCCAATATTCTTGGGTATAGTCATGGATAAAGCATGTTCGCTCTGGAACATTGAGTGTGATCATAATCAGTTTTGCTGGCAGTATGACAACAGAGATATGAGCAAGAATATGTTTATAACTATGATTGTTTTTAAAGGAATGCAGGTCATTATTTATGCCGTACTTTGGTACTTTCATCGCAAAGACGAAAAAAGATATTTACAGGATATAGGGCAAGTTTCACAATTAAGTACACTTACAAGCACAAAATTGTCTGCGAGATTTTGTTTTGGCATTAAACACAAGTCGTGCAGGCATAAATACTCGTAAAATACTATTTCTTAAAGCAGTACCATCAGCTTATCAAAAATATCATATTTATTGCTTCAATACAGTAACTCACACCTTAGATTAAACTAGAGAATTCATATACGATAGTATTTTCAGAATAAATCTATTGTATAGGCTAGCAAATTTGCATTAAAGAACAGCAGGAAAATTATTTTTCTCTTAATATGACAACAGGACATCTTAAATTTTGTGTGAACTATAATCAGATACGTTAAATGTAGTATATTAAATATGAATTCACAAGCTGGCGATGAGATTGATATGTACATAAATTTACTTAATTCCTGATGCTACGGTATATCTGTACATTATAGCTAAGCGAACATAAGATCTATACTATTCTTGCATCACTAAAATAAAGTTTTCAATTTAAAGGTAATATATAAAATTTAATTTCAATATTTGCAACTATAGAGCTGGAACGCTTCTACCATCAGAAGTTGATAGCCTAAACGAAACAACTCAACCGTTGCTCAACAGCAAATAAGAAAATGATAATTATGTAATAATGGAGCTTAATAAAGAAACTGCAAATATCATATTATTGATCTGGTGTCGAATTAATTGAAGTAATATGCATTCTTATCAATAATCATAATATCTAAACTACGTTGCATATCTAAAATTTAATTTTACAAATACGTTACCAAAAGGTCAAATTTTGTTGAAAAATCAATCAATTTAAAACTGTTAAAAACTATCTAACCGATGTAAAGCGCTACTCATTACCCCAATAAAACTCTGACGCTACAGATAATTAACGTAATTTGAAATTATTAAACATATCTTACCCGAATATTCAAGTCAATATAAGCATATAATATGACACATACAAACATTCAGCATATGCAGACTGTAGCAAGAACCTGAAGTAAGAAGAATTTGACTTGAAGAAACCTTATGCTATTCTACCTTACACCATACATGTTTAGTGCGATATACAATTTAGCATATAGTAGAAGAATGTGCAGACGATAGCTTATTTGCGATGCTCATGTAGAATTCGATGCAAGAGATAAACTGTTTACAATTTACTAGTTGACTAGATATAAAATTAGATATGACAGTTTAAGGAAAGCCAGATAGTAGTAAGTAATGATAACAATAAACGACCTACAGTATCCGTATACACGCAATGCAGATAACTTGGCATTTTGCGATCTTGGTAGAATATTCAACTATAATGTTTATAGTGATACTTCTTCTCTCAAATGCTACATAGAGCATCTTAATACCGATAGGATGATAGTTAGGCAATTCTGAACAATTGCATATCCTGAGAAATTTTAATCATTTCTATCTCAAACGATTCGCAATCAACGCTATTTTAGAGTTCGTGTTTTGCTAAGAGCTTTGTAGTTCTTAAGCTATTGTAGCATATAAATTATGATATGCATTTGTCCGATTGCTGTAGTATGACTAGAATATCAGCTGATTATTCTAATCAGCAAATCATTAAAGTATATGGCTCAACTCTTTTTTTTATGACCTTTCGCAGCATCGTGACAATGTCATAGATTAAGTCTAAAATTAATAGCATAGCTATAATGCATGTAAGGAGGTAGTTCAACAAACTCGTTACTTTCCTGTATTCACACAAATGTGTTTTGTAACCTAGAATAGTAATAACATATTGCAAACTATATAGTTCTCTAGTTAGCAGATCGTATGTATATCTTGTCAATGAAGCCAGTAAGCAATATGATTTCGATAAAATTGACATACAAGGTTTTAGAAAGTCCTCCATAGTCAGTATTTCTCCTGAATTTAGCTTGAATACGTAGTTTAAATTATCTAAACTGTAGTACGACTTAGGTGCTACCAGTATGATATTGCTTTCATTAATAATCGCGTAGTAGCAGTAAAGTATTTTGACAATGAGCAATGCTGATCGAACTTGTTATAAAAAATGAGCTGGAGTACAAAATCTATAGACAGGTACAGTATTACACTGAATGCAATAGCGTATATAGACATGTTGATGAACTCCATGATGAAATTTACCGTACGCCGCACGCTATACTATGTTTACATAATCTATTACAAATACGCTATACGCACAGACATACAGTACAGTACGTAGGCCTGACAGTACATAGGAAATTGGAATGATAGTAGTCAAAAAGCTTTAACAGGAGTCAACGCTCGTTTAGAATGCAATATCCACTTCCTTCGTCTACAACGCTAGTCGAAAATTTAATGATACGAAATATCTTTGTCAGCAACAATGAACGTGTATCTAAAACACGCCATTAAAGGTACAGCACAACTTTAATTACCATGCTTTAGCGCAAAAAATAAAAACTACCATGCCTTTCCTACTCCTTGGTTTAGAAGATGACTACTTTATCCTATCGAAAGCCTTTCGAAAATCCAAAATATGAAAAAGTATTTCACGGATAGAAAGTGTATACCGTAGTGTACAGTATATTGCTATGGCACAATTCGTACAGCAAGTATGAACACCATTTAGTTTTATATTTGCCTATGCAAATAAATTTCTATTGCTGCAGTGTCGTAAATAAATAACTTCTGTAAACACATGAATACGTGACAGATTCTATAGATGTATTAAAAGCTGTCCTAGGATATCTACATTTAACTCTGCTTCTATAAAAATGTTTTCATAATTCCAAGTGTCTGTAAGACTACTTTTTTGCTGTTATGTACTGTATCTCCGACATCCGAAAGCAGTTGATCATCCAATAAATAGGCGATTAATTGCGTAGAAAAAGCGGTTGCATTCCACAGATTCGTCCAATGTACTGTACAGTTCAAACTACTTCGCTATGTCTTAGTGGACAGTGTAGCGATGAAGCTTTAAGATTAAGCTATGATGCCGTTTTATTTTCAATTACTTCAAAAGTGACGGTCCAGCAATCGTGATTGCGCTGGCATAGAGCTAACCTTATTTACTTTGATGCAAATTAAAACCATTGTCATTTTTTTAAATTAATGTTGCCGTTCCCAGTACGAAAGCCAGAAGATGATAGGTAGTTCATAGCTAGTCATTTAATATCAGCTACAAAATGAAGCTTACTAGTCAGCATCCATATTAATCAAAAGAATAGCTATTACATAAATTACTATGATTCAATTATTGCTTAGATGACACATTTAATTTAATTCCATTCAAATAACTAGGGTACGAGTATATTATTCATTTATTGTAGTGCTGTACTTGTGAACAATGTCGCAAACAATCGTTCATCAAACAAGCACTAGCGAAAGCGGCTTTAATAACTTCGAGAAAGAGAAATAGAAG
Source organism: Trichoplax adhaerens (assembly GCF_000150275.1). Taxonomy (NCBI): domain Eukaryota; kingdom Metazoa; phylum Placozoa; class Uniplacotomia; order Trichoplacea; family Trichoplacidae; genus Trichoplax; species Trichoplax adhaerens. Next base: position 1,451,107 of record NW_002060953.1, on the reverse strand, counting down.
TTCAGTAATGAATACTGTATAGGCAACTTAAATATTATGGATTAGGTCGGCACCATAACGACGTTTTATCAACAAGTCCAAAAAAAAAAAAAAAAAAAATGCGAAAGCCAATCTACGAAAGAGAACACATCTGGGCTCCTACACTGGATTACTGTATTTGCCATTTGAATCGATTACAATAAACTAAAAGCCCTACATACTAGTAACGTTACTCTGTACTGCACTACTCTTATCCGGCTTCAATGAACGACGAATCTTATAACAAATCACAGCAACAGTTAACAGCAAGAGGAAGGAAAACGGAATCAAGATAATAATATAAAAAGCAATTGGCATTCGATCGGCAGCTCCTGCCTTTACAACAGCCGAAGAGGCTAGATCAACGTAACAATTCAAAGTTTTGCTGCTTTTCCAACGTGACAAATACGTCGAAAGTCGATAGTCACTGACTATAGTATAAGGAGAATTAGGATGTAATATCTTTGTAATAACTCTGACATTGGTAGAAGGATTCCACGCATCTGCAAAAACTACCGCCCCTCGGTAAGGCTGACTGACTAAACTGCCATTTATGTACGTACAATTGGTAATCAATGTGTATTGATTGATTCGCGAAGCGATACTTAGAACATGAACGCAAAAAATAACTACTATTAATAACATTAAAATCGATAAGCAATATTTTATAAAGGAGTTGGATTGAGCCATTTTGACCAGGTTGCTGTGGAGTATCCGGGATCCACCAACGTTGTTGATAGACTATATTTCCTTCTTGAACAGTTAATTAATATTCCAATACAATCAATAACTTGGATGCTTGAAGAACAATGCTGTGTTGACTTTTCTGGATTTACAAACCAGACAGTTCATTAGATAAAGGCTTTATCGCGACTTTCTTTTAGTAAATAATAATATTTTAAATAAATGACTAGATAAAATACCCTTGAAGTGGAGAATTTCAGGACATCAGTGCAATCCAGTCTGTTCGGTGAAAGACGGAGGATTGGCCTTGACCGAGAACGCTTATCCTATCCCAGTATAACGTGCCTACACTAGTTCAGTTCGAAGGACTTTCTACAGTACAGCGTTAAAAGGATGAATAACGTTTTAACCGGAATTTGGGTAAATAGGCAACACGGCAGTCATACCCGCAATATCGCTGTATCACTTGCGTACTATATACGTACGTACGCCCGGACAGACTACAGCATACAGTACATGTACAGTATACTAAATTCTTACTGTTGTACTGTACTGTACAGTACAACGAGAAATGTACAGTACAGTACAGTACAGTACGATGTGATGTACTGTAAGGACGTACTGTACACTGTACACTGTACAGTACAGTATAACGTGAGTGAATTTTGCGCTGGCAAAATGAGACGGACAGACTACTGTAGTGGAAAAAATTACCGTTCGAACAGTATGAGATTTTTTTACAACAGCAGCAAGCTACCGCTATTGCCATAGTGTATTGCTAACACTCGTGGATAGACCACATATAGGGACTACCAGAAAAAGACCAGGACTAATCACTTCTCAGTGGCGGACGGACTTTCCCTTGCCAAATGCTAAATGACAACGTAAATGGCTAAAATGACTAATTACTATAGTATGGTTCTTACGGGTCTGTTTCTCAATGACGGGTAGTGAATAAGTCATAATATTTACCATCTTATAGAGTTGTTTCCAAGCTGAAACTATGGTCACTGACAATAAGATTCAGTGTAATATTAATTAATTTAGTAATAATCAGTCCATTCAGAATGGGCCGTCTCCATACTGTAGTACTGCACTCTCATAATGAAGTCTTTGGACACAATATTTTGACAAAGTCGAAAATGTCTGTCCGTCCAAGTCTTTTTCCAGTACCCCATGATCTGATAAACAGTATTCCTTCATCTTAAATAAACTTCAAATAATTAATTAATTAATGCAGCTAACAGATAAAATGCTGATAGCCGAAATAAGAATAAGAATAATAATAATAGTAATATAACATCGATTCACTTAAGTCTACTACAGCATACAGTAAGGGTACGGTAGAAAAAGGGAGATAGATTTCTCTTTTTATAAGTCCTTGTTTCTAGTGTAGAGTAGTTTTGTGACTTTGTACTAAAAATGCCTTATACTGTAGTATCTTACTCTACAGTCTAACAAGGAATCTACATTTCCGAGTCAAGGGGTGGACCGTATTTATTTACTGTTAACTTGATAAGCGTCTCAGAAAACGACACAAGAATGATGACGAGAGGGCAAAGACTGTCAATCAAAATACACAAATTGGTTATGTTCTTCCAGTTCTACAGTACTCGGTCTTTCAAAAAATTCTGAGTTATCAGGTTACCAATTTTCAAAGCTTTGCTATTATACATTGCATGCGCTGCTTTTCGAGAATATTGTAGAATAATTTGATTGCAGTGACAAGTTCAGACATAGAATTGTAAATTAATGAATAAAGTTTTAACGTGCTCTATAACCATCTAGTAACACGCTCAATTCTTATTATGAAAATTTTTAATTACGATTACATATACATACAATAAAGCAGAGTACAGCCGTAAACAAAGTTTTTAGGCGTTTGCTTATATTTCCTGTGCGTACTGTACATTGTTCAAGTTTAGATAAACAGAGCCAACATTAGATTTAATATTCAAGTAAATTAGAAAAATAATAATTTTACAGTTAACTATGACGATAGCAAACGTTATCATAATAGTCCATTGCGGATTATGTAAAGGAAGCATTAGTAAGGTCAGGTATGCCGAACTGATCCAATATAAATAAGCATGACTTAAAATTGCTTCATTCGACGTTGTCCGAAAATGATATTCAAAAGATAAGAGAATATTAACGTATGAAATTAAATAAGTGTACGAGTGTACCCTCTGCATTTTTAGTATGTGAAAGCATCGTACAGTAGTCTTCAAATGATAATTGAAAAAATTTGAAATCTTTGTGTACTGAATACGTATATGACATGCCGGCGTAACCGACAATCTATTTTTTATGTTTGAATTACATTAACATTATAAAAACATTCATCTAATTCTCGTATAAATTAGCCAACATTTAATTTTTACATAGTACAGAATCTACTATATTGAAATAGTTTTGTCCGTCTCAGCATATGCGTATACTTTTCAGTACATAGGATATATATGTTGTAGGAATTAAAAAGTACAAGTACAGACGTGAGTAGTACGATTGCAAACTGTGCCAGTAAATAAGAAAAAATCTCTGACAAAGTGGATAAGAGCTCAGTGCATCAACGGAGCACTATTGCTTAAAAATAAATAGTAATTCTAAATGGCTCTTATTTACAAACTAAAATGCCCTAAACTACTGATGCAAATTAATTCAAACAACGGATCGTACACTGATACATTCCATCTTAAGTGAATTAGACAATGAATATTGCGTACGGTTCGCTACTTGGTTGACTGGATATGGCTATCGTGGTCTGATACCTATCCAAATCGGAAGATCAGTGATAACTGGCCAGTTAACACTAACTTATTTCATGGTCAGTTTTGCTTTCACAATCATCAGTAAACCAAACGAACTTCCACATAGAGATAGTATGCAGGTGATCATGCTTATTATAATGATACTAGATGTCGCACTATCAAACGGGCCCGGAACCGCCGGCTTTCGCGTGCTATTCGATTTGACATCTACATAACACGATCTAGCAGTGCTCGTTTGCCAAAGAGTTAAAAATTCGTATAATGAAGCATTGTTGGCGTACATGTACTGTGAATATGGATAGGCGATTGTAACATCTGCAAAAATATCACTGGCATTCTTTTCAAAGGCAGCGGCATCAACAACTGCCTGCCGATAAGGTGAATCCATAATTCTACCGTCCTGGTATGAGCATTGCATCGCTTTGTATGTGTTCAATTCAGACATCTTCATAACAGTATCCAAGCAAAAGTAAAAGCCAACTGCGCCTACACAAAATAAAATTAAACAAATCCCAGCGATCGCACCTAGTTTTTCCGCCATGGCGAATGCTGAAAACTAGGAAGATAGTCAATTTTTATGGATCAACCAATCGGTGCGTTTACAATTGTAGACGTTCAGTGCTGTTACCAGTTGCAGAATAAGCCTCAACTTCTTGTTACGCTTATCAAGATTAAAATTGCCGCTGGTATGGGCTACCGAAACGGATTGCCCAAAATTATGAAGTAGTCAATAATATTCTTCAATTTCTTCAATACGATCAGGCGCTATGGTCGATGTGGAAAGAAGCAGTTTGGAACAGCCGATTGACTTGATGATATTACTTCATCTATTGTAAGAAATAATTATTTGTTACTAATACTAACCAACAACGATTGCTTGCTTGTTGATAAAACGATTGGTTCGATTTGGATTTACACCTTTTTACGGTACAGTACAGCATTGTAAGGAATAATACCGTTCGGAGTACAGTACAGTACAGTACAGTACAGTACAGTACTGTATGCAGTTAGTACTGTACTGTACATGTTCCATGTTGCACAGTACATTTTGGTGTCTACAGTACTGTACTGTAGACTTAGCAGTACTGTACTGTATTGTACAGTACTTTGAGTGTGCTGTACTGTACAGTACGTACTGTACAGTGTACATGCGTCCGCCGTCCAGGGTGGGAGCTTGACCGAGGATATCATTTTCCCGGTCATTCTACTATACGGTATTCATGAAACCGTATACCATACTACACAAAACCAACCTACTCGCTAATTTAGATCTCCATCGCGGACGGTGCCGTTACACTGGCATACGATTCAAATCATTCATCAGCTTACACATGACTGTATTAGTATAGTCAACACCCATTGGCAGTCCCGTTTCTTTATTTTTTAGTCTAGTACAGTATATTCGTTCCTGAACTGGACTTAGTTGTCCAGTACAGTAGTGCAGTGGAAAACAACAGGTGTACAGTGTACAGTAGAGTACTGTACTAAGTTAGTGACATCATACAGTACAGTACTAGACTGTCCTACATGCACATTGCACAATGGCAGTGGACGCCGGGAAATGCAAGGAAACACGTGATTAATATGTGATGTGATTAAGTCATACTGAACTGTAGGATGATCATGATGATACTGATACGGCACTTTACGCAGTACAGTACTATATACTGTGGATAGTACTGTACACTGTAGGTGTAAGCTTTATGCACCGTACTCTACTGTACTGTACTGTACTGTACAGTGTACACAATGTACTGTATAGTATTGCTGCTTCGCACTAACGCCAAGCATTGGCGTTCGATTTTGTACTGTACTGTACTGCATGACTACAGTATCGTACTGCCACTGGTAGACGGTATATAGCCAGCGTCGACCTGAACCCGCGTTTAGTGTCCAGCATCTACCGTATCTCCGAGAATCTTTATATCCTCACCGAGATCAAGCCGAAGCGTGCTCGCCATGTTGTACTTGTCATCTTTAATCTTTTTCATTTTATGTTGTATAAGCCAAGTCAGCGCTTTCGATGGTGGTGATGCAGTAGCACTCATTCTTGGGTTGATCATTGGCATTATGGGTATCTGTGCTTGCGTCGGATGTTACGCTAGAAGGCAAAGAGGCGAAAGCTTTTAGGAACGTCATGACTCACTGATGGCGAAAGGACGGAGAACTCATCAAAGTGTTTGCAAAATCAAGCGAGCGTATTATAACCGAAAGTCTTACTTACTAAAGATTTAAAATATATCAACATAGTGTGAATGTATGATTATCAGATGATTTTCCCTGTATGTAGCTTAGAAGTAGATCACATTAATGTTATTATCGATAGAAAATCAATTTTGATTCGTGCCATCTACCTCCAGTACAAACCAACAACTGTCCATACAGTAAGTGGTTAACGTACGCTGTCTGGACCACTGCTGTACTAGGTGGACGCGCTAGCTTTCAACTTCTATAGTATTGAATATAGGTAACAGTCGTGAGTTTGCAACAATTCTTGACATTGGTAAGAGCATGACCCAATCAATGACGTAATGCTCTGAATCGAAAAATACTCAAATACAAATCTTACCTCCATGGTTGTGAATCCTATATTATATCTTCATCGCACCATCGTTGTATTACTTTTAGACCATTACTTTAAATACGGACATGGCTAGATATATTTTTGTATTGTGTATGTGTAGGATGTTACCTGATATTAGGTTAATTAAACATGTTCTGTAACGTCCGCTGTTAGTTGAATCATGGCTGAAGGCTGATAGCATAAATGCTTGAAATTGACGTCAGAAATGCATCGTGGTCGGAGAGGGTTACTTTCTTCCTAGTAATATCTGAAACAATGATGTAATATGTATCTTAATGGATATTGCCAACTTCTACTAAAGGTGTAAAATTGGGCACCGTACTGAAGTCGCAATTCCAAATTGGCTACCTGACACAGACTCCATCGCCTCTTTGGGTTACAACGTCAACAGTGCAGTGCAGATATTAGATTGTGTGGTGTAGAAGTAGTGACTGTTAAGTGTTAACGTATATTTAGTATCCTTGATTTGTTTCGACGTTGCACTAATTAGTTCTTGTTCTTGTGTCGCAAGATGTCCTTAATTTCTGAACGAATGATGTAACATTTTTTTGCAAGCTCTTTTCAAAGCTTCGTCTTAAATTAACAACATAGCTTCATTCGAAAATCTGTCGCAATTTGCCATTGATTGCTCCTATCTAGAGTCTGAATTCTATGATTTATTGCTGATGAATTGTAAAGGCATACTTCTGTATTTGTATGCCATCCTGTCTTACAGGAATGTGTAGAATAGGTTGCCGTTATACATTACGATTGTACGTTATGATTGTGTTTCAGCTAGTGATAATAATAATAAATATAAATAATATTTGATCGAAGTAAAATGGACGGAATCAAATCCAGTTGTTGATATCGTCACAGCTTAAATTGTATTTCATTTTCCTTGATAATCGTGATACAGAGTAATCGAGTCATGCAATTTCGGATTATTGTTGAGGAGTGAACTGCTAGGCTTGACAAGTTTTTTATTCCTAAAGTACTATTGATAATAATTTATTTTATGCACTTGCTATTCTAATGTTGCTCATAGAATATCACTGTAGAGGAGAGTCAGTAACTAATAGTAAATTAAAGTCACTGTAGCTCTGCCTGAAGTAGTTGAGATGAATGTTTAAAAACAACTTCTACAGGTAACCAATGCGATAGGTTTTTGTTAACTTAAATTAGTTGCACCAGCATCAACAACAATTCTACGTGTGCATATACCGAATGAATTACTAACTAACTACTCAAATTTACTAAATGGATATTTTCTTTTAGTTATTTTGCAAATGAGATGTATTATGTACTCCGATGAATTACTTTACTATGAAATCGGAATCAAAAATATCTTTGATCTCAACGACGGATAAATAAACCTTGACATCATTAAGGCCAGCACCATTTGATCATAGATAGCTACTGGGCTCATTATCTGCTTTGATTCGCGATCAGTTGAAAATTTTACCTACATTGCAGAGCTGGTAATATACAGGCAAGAATTTAGCAATTCAAGATCATTTGTACCTGCTTCGGAAATGAATAAACTAGTGATTCATGTTGTTTTATTGACCTGTTTAACAATTTGTGCAAGTATTCAAAAAGTATGTTAATGCCATGAATAGAAAGTTGTTTTATTCGAAAAGCAATACAAGTTGCAGTTAAATAGTGGAAAATTAATGATAAAGGTAGAGATAAGGATTGATAACTTCAATAATTTTCGAACGTTAAAAAGTTGATCCAAATCCTCTTAACACTATTGCCAAAATAAAATTGTCCAGGAAAAAAATGAATATTAAGACAAATGGGTTATAAATTACAATTAAATGATTTCTGTTTTTCTCGTCCGTCAAGATCCGATGCTATCGATACTTTTATTGTAAACTTAAACATTGAGGTATTTATAATTTCGTATGATTAACTAAAATTATCTTAATCTGAGAAGGAATTTGGTTATTGCAAGACTGTTTGCCAATTTTAGATCTAGTAGCCTACTTTTACCACCCATTTTTATATACCTACTCTATACATTAAATGATCCAATATTGATGGCAATAAAGCTGCTTTCAATAGTAATCAGAATCAGAAAGTATTACATTCTAAGGAAGGCAACATTGACCGAAACGATGACACTGTCTGAATTTTTGTCCTCTTTATCAAATTTTTAAGTAATTAAATTATCGAGCTATAGAATTTCTGTTCAACATAGAAAGGATAGATTAGAATACGACTTCATCTTGAGCATCCGGCTAAATTTTTTCTACTTTTTTCATATCAATTTGTTCGGTTTTATTAATAACAAGACTATCTTCTTCATCGGACCAGTCGTTTGGAGGCTGTAAATCAAGCGGTAAGGGAGACGTACTAGATACGCGATGGACCTACAAGATATCATGGACGTAATATACAACGATACTATTTAGATATATTAATTCCAAATTGAAGTAAAACAAGCAATAAAAATCGATAGCCTATTGATGAAAATCCAAGAAAAGGATAAATTTTTCGTCTAACAATATGCAGTTTGATGGTTTGGATCAGTAATACAGTATATGTGTGTTCCTGTTTAAGAATACTGAAAAGTATTCACAGTAATGGGCAACTTAGGCCATTAAAGCAATATGCGAGTAAAGTTTCGTTTAAGAGGGCTATATTATTTAACATTACAGTAATCATTAAAATATAAGAAATTGCCGACTATAGCTACAAACCTGCATATAGGCTGTTGGGCTCTTACTTCGGGGAACTGGATCGTTTAAATAATCATTAATACCCCAGTTAATATATTCAGGCTTATCACCAAATACATTTGAAGGAGGTTTCCAGTGACCTGATTTTAATGTAGTACTCTGGCCGCCTTCAATGCTTTGGCTGACATCATTTTCTTTGTTTCCATTATCAGCGCTTCCATCTTCTAATCCGGCCAAGAAAAACCCACTTAATCCTGTATACTTTGATACTTTACGATTTAGAATAGTATTTTTATCATCGGTTAAAGATAATTCACTAGTTGCTGCAGTTATCGTTATAGTTGTACAATCTTTCCTTGGACTTTTTTTACTGGTTGTTGTTTCTTTTGAAGGAGCTTGTTCGTAATTGTGCTCTGCTTTAACGTTGGATTTCTTATGAATATCGGAAAAGTCTAAAGATTTAGAATTTCTTAGAGGAGATAGAATAACCTTTTCTTTCTGTGAATGTTTTGTGAAGTATGGTTCATCAGACAGTAAATTGATCTTAGGCTCTGGGCTTGAGACGCGCGATGTAGGACTGCTTTTCGTTTCGTTCTGTCCCACATCTAGCTTAGTAATTCTATTTTTACGCAATTTTTTCAACATTAATCTTTCCATATAACTTAAATTATCACGTTTAAATTTAATTTGTTCCGGGGTAAACTCAGGACGAGCAAGGATAGAATTAACTGTAATGCCTAGAATTGATAAAGACATATGAAATTGATGGTTAAATACGCAAAGCAAAATTATATGGCAAATGTTACTAAATAAATTTGTATTTGCTAACCAACGGATGTCGGAGCATTTTTTGCTTTTTTCGTAGTCGGTGGGTTGCTTTTATTACTATTACTGCCAGATCGCCATTCTAATAGCGCCTGCTGAAAAGAGTTAGCACTTTCTTTTTCGTCGTAATTGCCGTACAGCAATGAATTAGTTTTTACTGCATTCAATATTTTAGTGTCGTAAGAAATGTTATTAATTTTCGGTTTTACGTAGGATGTGGACATGTTGTCTTTCAATCCTATTCTCCTAGGAATCTGCAAAAGTAACCAAATATTTGTAATTTTAATCAGCGTAGTACTTTTACTTAATTAGGAGCTAAAATAAAATTAATCCTATTTGATATCGTGAATATCGTGCTAAAATTACGGATATTAAAATGGCCTTTGATTTATTATCTCTTGTTTACACGCAATTAGCTATGTCTAGTTAGCTTACCTTGCTCTGAAGCTGAGCTGGGCTTGGACTAAAGAAAGAAAGTAAAAGATGAGTTGATAAAATTAGTGTTTTTTGGACTTCGTTAATGAACAATCCCATCACAACGAAGACTCAAAGTACTATATAATCAATTCATTAATGATTAACAAGATGATTCAATTATATATGTAAATTAACTCTTAAGGCAGTCTACAAAAATATTTTCTTCCATTTATGACTCCAAAGTGCTTTCATAAGTCATGAGAAATAGGAAGTAGATCTTATACGAAATGCGGCATAGATACCTTTTGTCTGGATTTCGCAAAGGCAGTGACGTCTGTTTAATACTGTCATATGATTGTCCCGAAGACTACAAACACATATCAGAAATGGAGTAATAAACTGATTAAGTGTCTGATAAGACGAAAGCTTTTTATCAAGAAATTATAGCTATTATCTAGATACTTTTTTAAAATACAGTAAAATATCTAAGGAATAAAACTTTAATACGATTTGAAATGCTAAGCAACACCAATATTTTAGTTTTAATATTTTAGTATTAATATCAGCCTAAAATAGTTACACATACCAAGTGTAGGTCCTTGATCGGACTGCTGTCAGATTTATAGTCAGAGTCGCTGCTAAATTTTTCAATTCTTTCCGATTTAACTACATCCACTAAATAAAACGATAAATCCGACATAAGCTTGACGTGCTCAGCGATTGAATACGCTTAATTTTCTTACAAAAGCTTCGAGATAACGCATAATAACGTAGAGACGAGTCAAATATAGAAATAAAATTAAAGTTATTTTAACATGCTGAATTAACAGCCTTAAAAGATGGTTCTAAACTTACTAGTATCTTCATCTCTCAACATTTTTAATTTTCGCTGCCGTGTCGTCTGTGATAGAATTGAAATGAATATGGCTGTTATTAAAAATTTCATTTTATTATCCTAGTCTGCCTTACACATACAACCAATAGTTGTATTTCTTTTCTAATAAGTAGCAGTTAGACTTGATTCACTACAATATACATCCCTCGTCATTAATGATTTACCGTTTTTTTCCCTTTGTTTCCCTCCAAAATCTGATGTGGATGAGAAGCAAGAGGGCCTAATTTACCAGACTGCCAACGATATCCACCCATTTTGCTAAAATATATATAAAGCATCGCTACGGTTAACAAGAGCGGAAAGAGAGAAATAGTACCTAAAGTACTTAATTTACTTATTATTTAGCGGTGAATCTATGTTACCGCGTGGACTAATTATTATTAAGAACTTTCAGTTAGCACTGTCGACGATCAAAAAGCAATATGAATTTTATACATAAATTCAGTAGTCGGCTACAATATTTCTTTCAATAGTATCGTCTCAATAAATCGATTAGAATTGGTGTCAAGTACAAAATAACTCTACAAGATTTGTTACCCTATCATCTTCGATAACTACATTTACCCTTGCTTGCCTAACAACATATTGGGATTTTAATGTACTCTTGATTAATTTATTTAATCTTGTAATATGATGGATTTTATTCTCAAGTAAAATATGATAAAAACTTACATTCTTTCTTCTTTTTCTCTTTCCATTACCCTCTTTAAGGTACATAGCCTCTCTTCCATTTTTTTGTTCTCGATCTCGGTAAGATCAAGTTTGTTTACGATTTTCTTATTTCTAAATAAGATTCGTTCATAAGAATTACCGACAAGACATTTCTTACACCATTTAAATGTCAGTGATATTTTATAAAATTGTCCGTTAAATTGGCAGATGTTACTTATAACTTATTATTCTCCTAATTGCAATCTAGAACATTAAATAATAACAGCCTGCAACTAGCGAAAAATGTCAGAACTGCTGTTAACTATAATTATATTAATTGACAACGGCTGATGCAAGCCTAAATTGAATTAATTCGCTTATAGTATTATAGGATATTTTTTAGACTGATGTTTTCCTGACAAAATAAAAATTAAGATTGTGTAACAAAGATTAATTGCTGAATAATAGCTGTCATAAGAACTGTCATATCAGGAATAGTGATTATAGTGCAAATTTAAAGCTGTTGTAGAGAAAAAAGTAGATAAAAGCAATCATTGATCTAACCCACTTTATTGAAGCCATGTATATTCTTTCATTTTGTAGACAATGTTGCAAAATAGTCATGCAAGTATATTATAATTGGCAAATGTAGATAAAAGGGCTGTTACTAGCGTTAGTAGTTTTTTTCTAAACTACATTTCATATCGAAGTATAGTGTATTTCCTAAACTTAATGCAAAAGGCAATCAATTAGTGGAAGGGTTCTGTATCAAAGATGGGCTCAATAATGGTTATCGAAGATTAGATTGATGTACTCTGTTTATGTACATGAGAAGAATAAGTAAAAGGGGTAGGATGTACTACTGATAAAATGTTCAAAAACATTTCAATATTTAAATAGCATTATAACTTTATCATCAGAAGATCAAACATAATGCATAGCGAATACAGGGTATTAAGAAAGCTACCGCTATGTATAATAGCCTAGCATCCAGTTACCAACTATCAATTAGCATTAATAGGGTAGGCACAACATTTCATAATCTCTTTATTATTGAAGAAAAAATAATCATTTTACTAGCCAATCGGCAATCATTCGAAATTGACGTATTGTAGATTAGTGAGAACGTGAATAGTGTAGAGCAAAATACATCAGGCCAGTAGATGTCTGCATCAAACGATACATAATGTATGTTCGATAATTTTTAAATTATCGTTTGTTCCATTATGCTTGAATAGAAGGAGAATAAAAGATTAATCTAAAAAGTCTAAGCTACCATGTTCTGTCAAGATTATTTTACGCCAGAAATATGTAAAACATAATTTATAATTCTAATTTATAATGTTGTCTACCTGTTACAAACTATCACGAATACTGAGACATACAGTATAGCATAATGCGATTCATTATATTTTGCTAAAAGTAAATG
>NW_002060953.1:1375406-1438020 GCF_000150275.1 Trichoplax adhaerens | reverse complement strand
TTTTCACTTACGATTGCATTTGTTCTTATACGAATAATGAAATCTGTTCCTTTATACTTTGTTATGGTAGCTAGAAGTAGTAATAAGTATCTACGAGTGTATGAAGATTTTGATGGAGTAATAAAGCGAAAAGACTAAAATAAATCAGTTGTCATTAACGTCAGATCATTCTGCGTTAATTCAATTATCTTGAAACTTTTGGATTGGTAAAATGGAAGTTTTCAACTGTATATCCTACATTTATGATAAGGGTACAGCTTTTACGCCTTACAGACAACTAGATTCAATCAGACATATCCAAAAAAGCGATATTGAAATTGATTTGGATTGTACATTCACGAATAGTAGCTTTTCAACTCCAACTTAATCCTACAGGAAGAATATTGTTTTAATCAAAGTATGCTGTATGAACAACTGCTTTACTATACTCGTATGCTAGGTAATTGTGAAGTACTGCTGCTCTTTGATAGGCGATTTAGAATTACAAGATATTACGGAGCATTACTAGTGTTATTTAAAATTATGAAGCGGTCTATGACTAAAAAGATAATTTAAATAGATGAACCGCTTTTAAAACCTTAATCTGATAAAAATACATGGTATATCACTTACTTTCTTATCGGTTGATTCATGCTTCTGTCCAAAACAGCAATACGGCTTGATTCATGCATGAAAGCATTTCTCCCTTGTACACTTTCAGTAGTTGAATTTAACATTATGATTTAGGACGGCGGGCAAATGTGAACTAGATGCAGTAAAATATGAAATGGGACCAGACGGATAAATAGTCTGCTTAAGTAATTCTGTCAATAACTGCAGAAATGACGAATGGTTTAATAGAATAAATAATCTCAGTTGATATGTACCAGAGTTACAAAATATTAATACCAGCTAAAGTCCTATGGCAGATGATATATTATCGAAGCGCTGCTATACTCAGCACCGTACTATATATTGTCGTCAGCGTTTTATGTTACGAAGTAAATTGAATAGCAACTAATCAGTTAATGAACTAAATTATAGTTAACTACGCTCAATTCGTCTTTCATCTTCACCTTCTTGAACTGTAAATGATCCTATGTAAAACATACTTCTCGTAACATCAGACGTTTGCTAGTAAATATGTACATATTTCATATTGTAATTTGTGTTAGTAATGTACAGTATGCAAGAATTCAATCACTACAAGAAAACATAGTATACTGGCGATTTTGGCCCGTTATAGCAGTTAACTATGTTGCAGTATTGTTCAGCAGTAACCGTTATTTTTTATTTCTCTCTTTTGTTTTAACATTACTATATTTTATAGTGGTATAACAGTAGGAAGGAACAGACTTGCAGACGCACGGACTATCGTGGCAACAGTCCAAATGATATTAATGCTGTTTTTACCGTTAACAGATACAGCATTCTATGCAATATAATCAACGTGTAAATAGACATCACCGTTGCTATCCTCAACGTCTTAAATTCAATTAAAGCTAAAAGGCAATAACATAATACACGTAAATTTATATGCGTGTAAAAGGCACATTGCTGTTGTCGTCCTTACGGTCTTAATTAAATTTAGATAACAGTAAAAATAACAACGCAACATACAATAAAAGTGGAAATATACATCGCGGTTGCCGTATTTAGGGTCTGAAGCATAGAATAGAATTAGTTAACGGTAGGCATAATAAAACAACATATGATATATGTAATGCATATGCATGCATAGTTATTGATGTTGTTACTGTTTGAAATCAATTGAGTTAACTGTAAAAACAATAACATAACATACAAAGTACATGTAAATACACATCACCGTTGCCATCCTTACGGTTTAAAACTAAGTAATAATGTAATAAATGAAGTGATAAAAATTTTGCGGTTAATTTAAAGTGAGAGCAGAAGACGGTAGCACTGTATAATACCCTCATCGTCTATGCACACGAAGATAGCATCTACTACAGTTCATCAACAGTAGAATAACTTGTAAAATACGGTATTAAATACACAGTTCATTCAGGATATTTTTTGTATCTGCACAATCCGTGGTTGGAGACTACTGCTACCAACTGAAGACTACAATTCTTGAATAGAAGGCTAGCAAAACTGCTGGCCGTACACTCGATTCTTACGGATTATACAAAATGCAGGAGGGAGCGTTGTGTTAGCAGCAGTATAATTGCGCCGAATTTACAGTAGTAAGCAGTAGGACATTATTGGTAGAAATTGGCCCAAGCTAAGCAAACTATCTACTGCACTGCTGAGTAAATGTTAAAAGATAAAATTTATGACAGTCTATTCTGCTTTCATATAAAATACTGTATCAAATACTGCGAGGAATACTGGCATTGGCATAATCTTCAGTTGGTCATTACTGCTATCTAAACACTAAAATTCTAAAATTACTTCATAAACAATTAGTAGTTTTGCCGGTCATACGTATATAAGATACTATATACAAACAGACAGTAATTCACAATTGCAATAGTGGCCATTATCTTTTGTACTCAAAAATATATCAATTCACGACTATAAATTTTAAACTATGAAAGTTGGCAACGGTGAATTAATCATTCTGTATTATGGGGCTTCATTGGCTCTACTCACTAATAAAGATTCATAAGTAATGTAAGTAAAATTTTGGATTGAAATCGATTATGTTCTAAAATTGCTTCTTAGAATTTTCAAGTATAAGGGGATTTGTACACGTTGGATTGATTTATATCTGTTTGTCATCTACGGTAAATTTTGCAGACAAGTTGAAATCTCTATTGCCATTCTAGCGTTCTACTAGACTTCCTGTAGACTTAAGTGTTCTCCGAAGGGTTAAGAAGGGTAATCGCGACTAATCGTATGATATCTTTTGAAGAATTTACATACATGCAAATATTCTGGGAGCTAATAAACACTATTATAACTTGATAACAACTGATTTCCTTGTTATTCAATACCTTTCAAGATTCAATATTTTAGCATCGAATATGATCTAATTTCTGTGGTTACGCAATATGGCTATATAACAACGTCATCAGTAATTACATAAATATGTGATATACTATAACAGATACAGTTTAAATTGGATAATTCTTAAGTCATTTTATCTATTGCTTTGCTTTTAACCTAATGCAATAATAACGTAAATATAGTATAGAGGGCATTTATTTTTACAGCCACACAAAACACAAACATTCAAATTTCAGTTTTCGTCGCTGATCTGAAAATGCCTGCAGAGCAAACATGATTTAATGTATCTGTTAGCATCTTTGATTCTAACAATTTGCTTTAAGCCTTTTGTAAATTTAGCGAATAATTGTATGCCAAAGAGACAAACGCAAATACGATTTATGGGATTTTATTAATCTTTTATTTGGTTTGTACTATACTTAATTTTGATACAGTATCTTTAGAAGGAAACTGAACTGATAAATTACTGTGCTATTAACTTTTAAAGACGCCCATAATAGAAAAAGATATCGCTCATCGATTTAATAAGGGGAGATTTTTTTTAATGTTCAAGTATTCTACATAATACATTCTATGTATATATTTTCCAGACATTTTATGCTAAAATTTTTCCTTTATTGATAGTCATAATTGATTGGAATTTAGATTCTACATTATATTCATAAAACATTGTTGACAATGAACAATATATAGTTAATCAAAGCAGAAATAAAAAAATGCTGCATTAATTATTTGGCCTACAATAATGAAATTAGAAAACTTTGTACACGTGCTATGTATTAGGGCAGCAAATAACGGACGACAATGAATGAGAGTCTAGGTAAGGAAGATAAATTTTCTAAACAGAAAATAATCATGAAAGAATTCGTCTATTTCATGGTTTATCCTTGACGCTAGTGATTTTATTTAATATTTGAAATAGTTACAGTTACTAACGAGAGTCAGTTAATAACATCTAGTACTGAATTTTCAGTATCAGCGTTCTTATACCTCCTTCTTTAGGTGTATTATGATATCGGTTAAAGCAGAACTTAATAGCATAAGTATATTGCACTGCCTACGAGTATAATTTTTGTGATGAAGATCTTTAATTTAAATCGTACTCTGAATGCAGAATAATGTTATATCATAATACCACAATATATAATGCTACTAAACACAACATAAGTAGATAAGTAATATACTGGATGTAAGCAACGAGAGGTAGAATTATACAGTAGTACCATCCACAGTACCTGCAAGCGATCGAAAGGATCTTCCGATACTTAATTTTATCGAACTATTACTCCATGATACTCTAGAACTAAGCATAGCTTCCTTAACTGCTGCATTAATATAGTGAATAAATAATAAATTAATTACTGGAGCTAAGATAAAATAAAAGTGTGAAATATACCGTAAAACTACAAATGCTCCAGTGCCAATATCACTTCTTGTTATCGATCGAATTGTAAATAATGTAAGAAAGGGCAAAGATAAAATACTAAAAAGCATAAAGTTTATAGCCATTAATTTAGCTACGGCTCGATTTTTACTATATAATGATTCCATTGAATTAGGACTATTTCTTCGCTTCAATATTGGCATCCTTTTGTCAAAGCTAGCTTTTGGTTGATTTAATGATTGCTTAAGAATTCGCCAGTAACATAGAACAGTAATAATGAAGGGGCAGCAGGCACAGACAACCATTACAAACAACGTGTAAACAGATTTAAGTGGTGAAGTATAACTTTGATTACAGCCGTTATTAGACCAGTGATGAAATGTAACTAAAGATATAACTGCTACAACGATAGCAACTACCCAAATTATAATGATCATCTGCCTCATCTTGCGCTGAACTTTACGGCAGCGATAATACAATGGATAAAATATCATTAAATAGCAGTCAATACTGATACAAAGTGGATGTAGAAATAAAATTATAATGATAGCAATTTGCAAGGCAGGGAAAAAATTGCAATAAATGATTAAACTTTGCCATTCTACAAATGCCAATCTCGGAAAGACGTAAGCTGCAATATACAAAATGTGCCCAATTGATTGACTAATTAAGATATTGCTGATAACTCGCCGAGGCCAACCTCTAATACAGTACATGATGATAAATGTTAAATTAACTACTAAGGCTAATGAACCAACAGTAGACCATACCATAACAGCTATGATATCAATTTGTTGAATGTAACTTGAGTTGATCATGCTTAATCGGAGAGAGAACGAAAGCCAAAACGCTGAAATATATTTATTGACTAGAGAGACGTTTAGAATATTCAAAAATTAAGGTTTAGATTATTATCCAAATATTGGAATGATACCAGTCAAATTTTTCCGGGAGATCGATAACTGCTGATAAGCACGATTTTTTAGCATGTAAAATAGCTTTTCTCTTGAAAAATAAAAACGTAAAATTAAAAAAATTGTACCAGGCTTACAGATATTTATAGAACATTTAAAAAAAGTATTCAATGATCGATGTACAACTGACTAAATATAGCTTGAAAACAATTGATTAAAATTATCCATTATGCATCATGATATTAGCTATCCACAAAAGTAAAATCGAAATTTTAATAATATCGGTAAATCACTTTTTGTTTAGCGAATTGTTAACTATAGCCTTATTCCTATTTGAAATTAGTGAAGCAACAATATGTCATTTAACGTAAACCCAGACAATAGTAATGATTTATAGGCCGGTGGAGATCTTAGTCGCCAAGGCTTGGTAACACTGTATGTCTGATAAACATTGATTTTTTGTTGATAAAGAGGAGAATAATAAATTAAGAATATTTTATGGTTATAGGATACATTAAATGTAAGCATAGAAATTAAAATACTACTTTTCATATAGTAATAACATGCTAAATTACTAGCAAAATTGAAGATAAATATTGTAGAATAAACTTTAAATATTTTGATTGGATTGCACTAGACTAGTATTTTGAAATATTACTCTGTGGTATACTTATGGTGCTGATAGTAATTATCAACTTCAATATTAATAACCGTAGATTCATTTTGGGATGCTATTATGTAAACTGGATGCAAAGCAATTGACAATTACGGCAATTATGATTAAATTAAGGTATTTTTTGGTTTCACTTATGATGATCTAGATTCATAACAAGAATTGTCCTCTAAGTCGATTGCGTAATTAGCATCATCAAAATTAGCAAGATTACGAAAGGCAGTATCGTTGCTTTGATTAATAAATTTAATTTATGTTAGCGTAGAGAAGTTTTCATGCTGCCGGAATAACTATCTTGAACAGAACCTATTGTTTCCTTCGAAAAGATAGATACCCTAAAGTAATTTAGACCTTGCTCAGTAGTGAAGCAAGCGAATTAGACTGTTATCTACAATCTTATTTAAGGACTAAAAATACATTTTGTTTCATTCGCAATTATATATAGTTCTATTCCTCTAATCACTTCTTGGTCTTATCTTTTACATTGATTAGCTTCGTTTATAAATATGAAATTGATCCCTTAAGGCTTTGATTATTATCGTATGTTCCGAGTATTTCTGCTCATTTAATAAATAAAACATGATGCTTCATTAAAATTAGTTATAACTCAAATTTAGACTCATTCCTTGATAGCTACATTAGAAATAAAATATGAAAACTTACATTGTGTAGCCGTTGACATTGTACTCATAAAATTGAAACTTTTTCGCTATCAACGACATTGTTGATGTTGTCTTTATGGTCCTATGTTTCCAATGGTTACTATAGATTTGAAAATCAGGTTATATATATCACGGCTACAATACTGATTATATTATCAACGGTTACGGAAATAATATCAAACTAGATCCATTTTCAGAAGAATAAATCTTTGTAGGTTTAATAATGGACATAAGAATAAATCATTTTCCATGTAGATAAACAGCATACATGCATTTACTACTGTTATGTTTGTTTTATTAGGAGAATACATGCTTAAAAGTTTTTGAGCAGTGAAATAAAATTATTATTAATACTTGAACTTACGACATCTGTGTAGTAACTAAGCAGCTTGGGTTGTTATCGATAAACATCTGCAAAATTGTTTGCCGTCCTAGTTACGAGTAGGAAATTTTATAAATTCTCCGTTTATCTGTGAAACATTAGATTTGATAAAATGATATAATGGCATAATTTTAAAGTTAACATGTTTCGAATATACCAATAGTTTGGCTTTCATTTTCTACAAATTTTCAGCTTAGTCTTGTCTTATAGTACAAATAATTGTTAAGCGCGATAATAACATTAGCATATTAGCGTATTTCAGAAGAAGAAATATTTGAAGTAAAACTTTGAAACTCGTATAACTGCGTTATTTCTCTAAACTGTTTGAAATGTTCTAATAATAACAGCAATAATAATAAAGAAACTCTATGGACATAACTACCCAATTACTAAAGTATTGCCGAATTAATTATTTCAAGTATTACACAGTTTGTTTTACGACTCTAACATCCTTTCACGATGTTCAAATCCATTGCTTTAGATAATGATTTCAATATGAAACGCGCATCCGAGTTTCTCTGTAATACCGGCCACTGATATTTGCATGAGTCTTAAATATATAAAATTTAATTTGTATTTATGGATACTGCCATATCTAAATAAATAGTTCAGCATGATATTGTTTAAATTTATATTCAAAATTAGACGTTTGCAATGATTATTTCAATCAGTGCAGACCAAGTTGCCGCCGTTTAATGCTTATTTAAGGCAATCGCACTAAATTCTTGCTGCCTCATTATTTCTTTTTCAAAGGCCAAACCGTACGCTATATTTAGAAGCTAAAGATTCCTTTCGTATTAAGCAATTATACAAAGATATTATCATCTTTTGCTAAGAACTCGTTAATAAAACAGGTAATTTATGGAGAAAAATCATTGCGCAGAATAATAAAACAGCAGGATTATTTAAATAATATCAACGAAATGGCAAGCCGTAGATCTAGATAGCTATTAAAATTGCTATACTCGTGGATGCGGTTTAAATCGATTTTACAAGTCTTAATATTTGGATATCAGTATTATATTCAGAATGTATTATGAAATAAACAGTATAGTCCAGTAACTTTAATAAAGGGTTGAAATAAACTTTTCTGTCTCCTAGAAAATAATATATTTTCTAAAAATAATAACAAAGCATTCATCGTCAGAAGAATGTTAAAATTTACTACAGCGCAAAATACTGCGACGCATTGAATAGTCATACTCTCTTATCCACTCATAAAAAATAAAATGGATGAATAAACAATAATAAAGAAATGAGATTTGACAGTATTTTTGAAAGTATTTTTGGAGTCAGAAGTAATACAGTTCATGATAGTGTAACGAGACTATACTGCAACCCCCCTGCTGAAAGAATAAAACAGTCAAATTTTAATTGTATAACATTAAGTTGTTTACGTTAATAAAGTTGAAAAGTAAGAAGACAAACATTGAGGCACTTGAAATGCAGCAGTACTCGTTGTTTAAAGCTACCCTTATTATCATATCAAGAATAAATTTTTGTAACTACACGAGATATTTCAGTAGAATAAATAAACTAACGATAGTTTAGATTTATATAAATATTGAACGTAGATGCGATCAAAAGAAAACAAGATGATAATTCTCAGTTAAAAATTTTTAGCATTCCAATATATTTGATGATGTTATTACACGCTGATATCAAGTATTGGGTAGTAATCTCATTTAATTGTAAAGGAGTTATTTTTGGCGTTAATTAATTTGATAGTGAAGTAAACAGGATATTAAATTAAGGGTGCTCTGTAATTTGTAGGTTCGCCGCGAAAACAACTACAGGGATAAACTGAAAACTTTCTATTTATATCTGATATTTTAATGGCTGCATTAATAATATAATTCGATCTAGATTTTTTTGTTTTCTCTCCAGTACTCTCGGACATCACCGGCATTCTCCAGCTACCATAAACGATATATTAGTGTTTGAAAGTTTCTGATCTCGGCTTAAATATGAGCAAGCTTATACACATTGACTTATAACCAAAGAATTATTGCATTGAATAAATCAATTCTTAATTTCGGCTGAAGAGCTATCTTGTATCTTGTTATCATATCGACAATAATCTTTAAAATATTGTATTTTCAAGGTACATATTTGTTTTATACTAGTAATATCGATCATGAAAATTTAAACCTTTATTTTAGGAAGAAAAAGTGATAGATTTATTTTGGAATACAATCTAGAATAATTTTCAGATTCTACTATTATTAGTTAAGCATGAACTATTTAGTAATTAGAGGACTATATGTTAATTTAATACAGAAGATAAGAATGAGGTTGATACATATTCAACAAATTATTGTATTTATTAATTAATATGCGTAATAGTAGAAAAAATGATCGAAATTATTATTTTACTATAGAATCCTAGAAGCAGAAAGAACGCTAATTTCAACATACATTCGATACTAATGCATTGTATAACTCTAATTGATTTTATGTAATATCAGGGGAAAAGACTGTTAGAAAAATTTCGAGATGTACTATATAGCCTTTAATCATTAATATAAACGTATTACTATTTAAGAATAAGTCATACTTTCCTACTTCTATCTAATCATGGTGAGAGACAAAAACAGGATGAAATAAAATGGAAGCATATACATAGTACAAGAAATAAGCTCATCCTAAAGCGGAGCTAAGCATCATAGCTGTAGAAGTTTCAGTAAATGTCAAAGATGAATAGTTCTGGTAGTAGACTATAAGTGTTTACCTTATATTCAAGAATGATATCAGAGATGACATTGATCTCAATTCAAAGAGCAAGCTAGCACTCTTCCAATGATATATGTTACCTTTTCGATACAATTAAAAGGATTGTGAAGTAGTCTTTAGTGGAAGATTAGTGCTGTTAGTATTGCTATAGGGAGGTTTCTTGACTACCGTCAATTTGCGTCCTACATCTTGATACAAGGCTTTGCGAATACTATTAACATAGTAAGCGCAAAATATTGGATTTATAGCCGGATAGGAAAATGCCAAGAAGCGAAGAGTTTCAAACAAAGGCTGAAACCAGCTTCTTTGAAAAAATAGCGCAAAAGGGTTACTGACAGCATAAAGACTTATAGCAATAAATGGTAACCACAGCACTACAAATGCACCAGCTATAACTGCCATTTGTTTAGCAGTTTTAATGGTAATTGAAAAAAAATTCTGATCAATATGTTTATCGCTTCTGTAGCGATCCATTCTTGTTCTTGAATTAACTATAACTATGATACCAGTGTAGGAAATAACCATCAGAATGAGAGGCACAAAGAAGACTAGACCGTAAATAATCTTTAAATATAAAGCTTCCTTTTCCATATCCCTGCTTCTTTGAATGCAATAGACATTGCTGATAGGTCTGAAAAACATTAAAGGTGAGAACGCAGCAAAAGCTGCCACCAACCATATCACAATAATGACTGTGATCATTTTGCAATGGCTAATGGAGATACGATATTTTAATGGCCATCGCAAGGCAAGCAACTTATCAATACAGATAAGGCACTGATGAAAATTGAAAATTAGCGTAAAGTGTACACCAATTGGACCTGATAATGAACAGTAGATTGGCCATCTTAAATATTCCAAATTGGTCCATTTCGGTAGAATGTAAACAGCACCAAATAAAAATCCACTGATAAACATACTTTGCAAGATATCATTGGCAGGAGTACGCAGCTTTTTTCGTCGAACGATGGTTATGAAAATGAAGGCATTGGTAATGATACACATTCCTCCAATGATGCCCATTAGAACATGACTATAAGTAAGGTCTGGAGCTGGTTGAGTATTTGACATCGATGGACGGTTTGTCGAGTTACTGTTGTTTAACATTGAATTCATGGTGGCGTGGAATGAAACTTTGAACTATTTTCTATCCCAAGCAAAGTAAGATTACTTATCTCTTAAATTCACTAATGAAGCGGTAGCTTCAAAAACTTTTACTAATAAGCCAGTTGAAGATGAGTATTGATGACGTTGGAGAACCCAGTTGCTTTAAACAATCTCTAACTCAATTGTCTCGCTTTTTTCTTCTCCTAGCAGCATTTGTCTGGATTAAAAACGATAATGAATGCCACAGTATATGTTATGGAAATTAATTATTGTTCAAATACGTTTGGCTATTGTTAACACTGCAGACTCTTTTTCTCACAATCATTTATAACAATTTTTCTAATATCGCGTAGGATCTATTCTAAATAATTTTGATCATCGATGTGGCAACTTCAAACATAGATCAGTCCGTAAAAGAACAATCTTTCTTCAATTCCTTTAATTGGTAATATTATTGACTTATTTTGAAACTTATTTTTTTAACATTTTCGTTGAGAAAGAAAGGATCGTTTAATTAAGAAATTATCATTATGACATTATCTGATTTCCAAAGAGACAAAGATAGTTATCAATAGTCTCCTATTAATGATTATAGATAGCGGAAAAATTGTCGTCAGTCAATCATGGACGCCATCTAGATTTTATATTTGATGACATCTAGTCAATAACATTTGTAGTGGCTAGAAGTGAAAATAGGTGCTTATCAAAAATATCCTGCCTTACCTCTAAAACTAGCACCAGATTAACATGATTAGCATTAACTCGAAAGATGGCAAAAGATTTAAATGAAAGATAATATAATAATCGGTGACATATTTGTCATCAACAATGGATGTTCTTCTAAGGTACCTCCCTCAATTTCAAGTTGTTATTTTCTAGACCTCTTTTTGACATTTATAAAGCCATAATATAATCTGGATTCATTGTAAAAATGATGAGGTAACACACATGTTGATACCATTCTTACCTTCTACAATGATTTGCTAAGGGGTCCATAGTGATGTTATAAATTTACCCTTGAATCGGTTGAAATAATCAAAGCATGGATAAACTATCAACATTTTTTAAAAATAATGCTTAAAAAAGGTTTTACAGAGATGATCCTGAAGTTAACAAATATGATTACTGTAGTATGTTATCATAACATAATTCTTTTATAGATAAAGTCGAACCATTACCGAACGATCAACATTTCAGAAAAACAATTCTATAAAAGGTGCTGCAATGACGGTCAAGGAGTTAACTAACAGGATTATAGCAATATGTCATCATGACATATTTAGATAGAGGCTCTCTTGGTTACCAACAAAGTTGGATTGAAATTTTAATTTGGCCATAGTAAACAAAGAAGCATCAGCAAAGCGAACGCCGGTCTTATTGGATATTCTTTTATTGACTTCGACACGGTCTTAAATTAAGGTTTATCATATTCGAATGTAATTTGATCTAGCAACTGTTTCTCATAGGCTGGAATCGATTTTTTTTTTGCGAGAAAATAACCATTTATCGTCAAATTTTCTTTGAGTTTTTAAACAAAGGAAAGAGGCAACAGATAGCGTTATTCAAAATTGTTTACTAAAAGTCTTAAGTAAAGGTTAATGTTTTCGTAAAGTATCTATAGAAGATTGACGATGGTTAGAATTACATCAATAACCAATCATAGCATCCATCAAAGACATTCATGAAGAATCAATCTACGTAGAGATGGCGTTAAATGCTAAAAATGAAAATAATTTATGTCGCAAAATTTCTATATTTGATCGTGATTCAGTTTCCATGCAACATTTAGAGAAGGCGAAACAATACTAAGGCATAAAAGATTATGAGTCATAAAAACGTCTAATTTAACAAACAATTACTGTTTTGTAATCTGTATTGAATCTTTATTAATCCGGATAAAAAGAGTGTTAAGTTTTATTTTGCAATGAAATAAACTATACTGATTGATTGTCCAGTAATTAGAGATCATGATTCTTTTTGATCATAGACTATTATTCAATCCAAATCAATTGCTACAACTTAGGCAAATAATCAATAATAGCAGTTATTAGCAGTTTAATCTCAAACTGCAGTTATATCAGTCTTATTTGATCAATCAATTAAGTTTACTTGCATATAAGATAAGTTGCAATGAACTGATGATTTGATAATAATGTTTATTCGTACTTTACATCTATTCCTTTAGTGATTCTGATCAAATTTGAATAACAAATTAACCTCAGTTACCTGCGAATTATGCAGTTATGAACAGATGATACTTAAGATGAGAACTTATATTCCGCCTTTAATGTTAGTTATCCTTACTGTTAGATTTAATAATGCCGATAGGTACGATAGTAATTGTAGTCTCTCCTTTTAGAGGATAGTTGATCTGATTTAGTAACATCACTGCTATGGCTTTATGATATTATTAATTCACAATGCTACTTCAACGTTCACTTTAGGTAATGAAATTGTGAATCCAACTTGAAACAAGGACTGACTATCTCAAATAGTTCGAAAAATAAAATAATTTGTCATTGCGATAAGAGTTTCAGCTATGAGTAATAGAGCTTAATAATGTTGGTAGTTATAAACAGTTCAACATAGATAGCAAAAGAAAGAAGTTATTCAAATATTGGATAATCCTATGATCTAATCGATATAATATGATTCATAGATCATCTTATAATACGCGATGATTATTACTGGAGTCATCTAGAGGCCGATAAATTGATACTTAATCATAAGTAATAAATATACATGTCGGAGACTATTCTAGGATATTGTGCTTTTTACGGTAAACGTTATGATGAAAATATTAAATAATCATATCTACTAGACGATATGATTTGTTTCGCAGGTCATCCTAGACTATATTATTGATATTGCTGGATGATCTGATGGATAATAGATTGATACTTTATTGATCATAAAGAACAAACATTATTTGTCGGAGATCATTCTGAGATATTATAGAGTTTATGATGAAAATATTGGATATCCCTATCCATTCGGCGATATGATTTGTTTCCTGGATCATCCTAGATTACGTGGTTGATATTACTTGATAATCTGACGGCTGATAGATGGATATTCAATTAATTATACGTATGAAACAAAATTTATCGGAGACTATTCTAGAATATTATAGAGTAAACTTAATATTAAGAACTTTCTATAATCTTATTCATAGCATTGCAACAAAATGAAGTGATATTCTCAAGTAAACTCGTACAGTCTGATAAAAATAGCTAGTGTCTATAATTCTGCGCCTAGAAGTAACAATTATAATTTTTAGTGACGTGGTTGGTACTCCTATTATACTGTACAACGATTCATCAGAATCGTAAGACAAGATCCAACAGATCTGTAGCTAAACTAAAATCAGATTCATTCACCTTTCATTATAACCTGCTAATAAATATTAAGCTGAACATTAGGAAGATTATAATTAGTATGGTTAGTATTACGATGCTTCATTCGTAATTCTTCAATCCGAAAGAATAGTAAGGTTAATCGCTTGTGAAGAAGGTTTTAAATTTAAATGAGGTTTCAGAACATGAATTATTTTAATACCTGATGAAGCACCCTATCATTTCTCAAATCATACTGTAATCGTGCAATTACCGCAAATGTAGTTTAAGCTAGAACGATTCACAAATATGATTAAATCACTACTGATAAAAGCCTTCCTAAGGCTATAATTATCAATCCATATTTCAACTTTTATACCGGAAAAGAGTATTTAGCTTATGTTATAAGCATAGGACATACTACAAAAATTAAAGTCAATATTTCTTTGGGTCTAGAAAGTGCTTACTATAAAGTTGAAAGTATTTCGCACACCAGTTAAAATACTCAGGCTCATATTTGAAGACAAAATTTATTAAATAATTAGAATAACAAGTACATTTATAAATTTTCTGTTGGATAACAAATAAGTCATTTTTATCAATTAGTAGTGAAATTAAAGTGTATAATAAGAATTAAAACATTTGAAGAAGTAAATGGAAGTGCTAACAATAACGTTGGCTAATTTAGAGCCGTACAAGAAAGCATCACTTTATTACTATGCTAGAATTTTTTCGCAATATTTTAGTTCATCAACTGTTTGAACATGGCCATTTAAGTATTTTAAAGCTTTATTTGAATCATTTTTATAATGTAGTGCTTTATTGTTATATTTTCTTTGTCATAGTTAGCGCGTTGGCAATAAATAGCTATTAGTGAGCATCATAGTAACTGCAGCGGTTGCCTTAGGCAACTATAGATGAAATAGTTTTTTCCAAAAATAACAAAATAAGTACTTCATATTATGATTGTGATGTGGTCGAATTTGGTGTACTCGTCTTGCATTAAATGTAGGTGGTCTAATTCGATTTGTGATAGCATATTCTGAATAAACTAAGTGGTCTAGAAAGGAGATAGATATCCTGCAATCAAATTAGGTAAAATGAGAATCGCATTATAAAATTAAATTTTTTTCTTATAAATCAAGATTGCTTAATCTCTATTCGGTTTTATCATTTAGGATTAATTTTGTTGCTTCTCAAAGTAATATGTTAAGACAATTTAGTCCGCAAATTTATAAAAAAAATCAACATTTTAGATCTGTAGATCTACATGAGCATTAGTACTATTGAATATATAATTGATGACCCATTAATGATAAACTTTCTGTTACAAACTTGTAATTCTGTAATCATGCCGTTTGTACGTATGCCTGCATACCATATAGGAACTTAAAATGCAGCGAAGCGAACTTGATCGTCGACCGTTTCTACATTCGTTACGGTTTTACCAATCGCTGGTATCACCTGTTTGTAGAATTATTTATAAATCAGAGAAAATATGCTATCATCAGCAGGAAAGTATTACATCCGAAATTTGACTAACCGATATATTATGTCATAAATAATTTAATTGATGTGTTTCTTTACCTTACTAGAAATCCTGTTACTAGAGGCTAAAGATGCTTCAAGCGATATTGTTGCCCTAGACTGAGGCGACGGTTTTTTCTTAAAGACAATAATAATAGCAGCTCTTAAGCTTTTAATATAATAGCAGTACAACAAGGTTGATACCGTTGGATATAAGAAGAAGATGATTCTGGGTACGAAATAGGCTGAAGTGAAATTAATATTAGTCGATACTTTAGTATAATGTAAGACGCTTGTTACGGTGTAGGGGAAGCCCATAGCGGCATAAACGAGAGTCATAACAGCCATCTGCTTAGCCATTTTGGTATTTTTTTTACGGAAACGTGATGTACACTTAGTATTAGCACTATTAAAGCGTACTCTCCATCTCCTATTAATCAGAGTATAAATTCTGACGTAGCAATAACTAATAATGGCTAACGGTACCAAAAAGAAGATCCCTGTAATAGCCATAAAATGATTAGCGTCAAAAGTAGAATAATCTTCCAGGCCATAGCATTTATTGGTATCAATTCGACGATAGGTTAATACTGGCGTAAATCCAATCAATAATGATAGCATCCAAATTATAGCAATAATTAAACGAATACCATGACTAGTAGTTAACCGGCGATATTTAATCGGTCTGGAAACGGCAATATAGCGATCGATGCTAATCGCACTATGATGAATAGCGGTATTAAATGCCATTCCCATGGCTAATAATATGGATACTGAACAATAGACTTTAAGTAAATTATGAAATGGGAAAGCATATTTTAAGCATACATAGAAAATTGCCAATACCAAATTACCGGCGAACATACTGGTCATAAGTTTATACATTGATAAGCATCTTAATCGCTTATTACGCTGAATAATAACAATAACGAAAACATTACAGATAATTGCTGAAGCACCAATAACGATCCAAATAACCATTGCCGCTATATTGACAACAGGAATATATTGGGCGCTCGCTGTTGTCTCCTCGTTCCCTTGCATTATATTGCTACTTTAATAAGAATTTTAAGTAGAAAGTGCTGAGGCTGTATCAACTGCTCTCCTACCAACAGAAAAAATGAAATTACTATCTATACAAACTATTTACTGAAATAAGATTTTGCAATATTAAATGCTACAAAATGCTGATTACAATATTTTATAGACACGATGCTAGAATGGAATATAGATTTTATCGTAAATATATCGTTCACCTTCTCTGTTTCTGATAATTCGTTACTGATACTTTAATGTTGATGGAATGGCTTATCGAAGAAGTAAATAAAGCAGGATTAGAGCATAAGCCAGATCCGATTACAAGTACATAACCAATCGTAATATTATATTATGAATTATTCTGATATAAATTTTTCATTATAAACAATACTATTAGTGACTGAGAGCTAATCTGGATTACATTATGTTTTTAAACATAGAATATTGTAATTGTGATGTAAATTAAACCAGTTGTGGCAGCAATTTTGTAATAATTAAAATTTTCGCTTTCAGCAGCTGAATCAATAATTCTCTGCCGCCTTTTTCTTTGGTCTTGAACTGGGGATAGAACTGCTAAAAAGTTCAGACAATTACTTTATTCAACTTGTATATTTCCACTTTATGTTCTTTAATAGGGTAAGACTCGGTTGAGAACGGCTCAGTTTTGCACGATTATTTACTGTTAAACTATTCGATATCATTGATATTGTGAAGGTATAATTCGATGTTTTCAATTTTCATATGGTTTTGCAGAATGGTACCAGGGTTCAAGTGATCTAATGGCTAAAGTTCTATAAGTTATGATTGACAACTTTGAATTAAAGTTGAATTTATAATACTCACTTTACTTTTTTACTTTGACATTAAATGATAATATAAAATATTAAATAATGGATAAACAGCCGCTTTGCAGATGCATAACTCTTAGTTAAAAATAAAATATTTATTGCAAACTCGTTTATTGATATAGCTATAGCTAATAGATAAGTAGAATTCAAAATATTACCGTTTATAAGCTTTTCTTTGAAATGTACGACAGTAGTCTACCAGGACGAATTATTAATAGTGACCAATTTTCAATTGACACTAGGGTAAACATTAACTTGAGAGTTGTATTCTTCTAGTCACTATTTTACGGTGAGTAAATTTACCTTTGCAGATGCAAATACTAATTAGGTAAGTTAGATTTAACAATAGGCTGATTTTGAGAGACATTATGTCATAGTGGGCTGGAAAGGAAATTTGTAAATATTAATTTATTTACAATGATTAGAAATAGATAAAAAAATGAATTCCGACTCAAAATTCTACTAAAAGAATAACTATAATGCTAAAGCATATGAGAAATCAATATTTTAAGCCGAAAAAAGAATTTTGAATTGCAAATTGAAAAGTTAGATTATTTGGCAATCAGCTGACAAGTTTAATTAATGTTACTCTAGTAGGAAGTAATAGAGCTTTATCGGAAAATAGTCAAAATTTTCGGTTTCATGATTTTATATGCGTTAGAAATGTGTTGTTTTAATTTAAAAATATTTAAAACTGTAATAAAAGTACTCGAATCATACTTTATTCTTGGCATTGTATTTGAGAAGATACTTCGCCTATTTAATCAATAGGAATAGACATAGACGTAAATTTAACTTTATTAAAAATATTTGGTTTCTTCCACATTGCCTTTTATGTATAAACAGGAAATAGATTAATTCAAAAAAAGATACATGAAAAGAAACGTTGCAGCAGAAATTCGTTAATTAAATATAGAGAATAGGCAGCAATTGCTATGCTTCCCCAAGCAATCATTGCTGTATAAAAGTAATAAATTATGCACGGTCGCTAATGGATAAAACAAAGTTTCTTCCTAATAATTTGTATGCGAAGGTCAAATGTCAGTTATCTTCTTTATATATATAAGCTTCATAACCCAGCAAAAAATATTAAAGAAGCAATTTAAATAATTAATTGAATATGTCTTATAATTATAGCTGGTGAACTGGCAGTAAAGTATGTTGATCACCAAATTCCAAATCCAATCTACTGAAAGCTGTTGATATGGTTTTCTATTACCTACCTAGAATTGTTTGTGCTCTGTTAATTAAAACAAGCTTATTTTAGAGCTTATTAATATCCTTTAATGGCCACTGAAATATGTATGCGAGAACAGTTTCATTAAATAGGTCAAGGACATTTTTATTATTAGTATTATTCTTGGAAAGAATTGCACTCAAAACGTTAATTTAGACTATGCACTTAACTTTCTTAATTCAATTTGAGACTGCAATTTTATTCAAGATAATGAAACGAAAGTATAAGCAATCGTTGAGCGTAAGCGATTAAGTTAGGCACAGCCGATTTATATTTCTGATTACGAAGTCAAAATCAAATGATAGACTTGATTTGATCTAATTATTTTTACATACTAATTATATCCAATGCAAAACATTTGACATCCATAACAACAAATTAGTACCTAGACGCTATTACTATTTTCGGATTGTTTCATAAAAATATGTGTTAGTTACTATCTATGTTTGAATTTCAGTAATAATCTTCTTGTATCCTTAATCAATATAAATTGTAAATTTGCTTCTAGTAAGATATTTCTTTGATGTTTTATGATATCTAGTATTTCGTTATTCATACCTTACTATTTACGCAATGTAAGCTTTTGCTGTAAAATTACATTCTGAAAAAGTTAACGACATTAAATTTAAAGACATTTTTAATTATATCAAAAGAAATTGCTTAATCACTCTACATAATTACGGATAAAGCTTTGAAATGTTTTCCCAAAATCCGAATTTATGGTTATTTTCTATCGATTCCGCTACTGCATTCTGTTTATATTTTTTCTAATGAATTTCAAATTAAGAATCAGTTACTCGTTCGACGTCGTATTAAAAGCACTTATTAGGCCTCGAATATTCTTCTTTGAGTTCTTCTTACAGTGCGGCACTTCATATTTATGATAGCTTGACTTATCTCACTACTTATAATAAAGTATCTTTTCATAAATATAACAAGAACTACAGTTTCGCGTACATTTCACTATATTACATAAGTTTGGTTCATCTCACCTCTATCAATGTCTATCCTGACAATCTAAAAACCTGATAATCTTAATTATGACAGCAAAATTTACAATTTATAAACAATTAATTACTGAATGCTTTCCAGCTACACAGCTATATCTTGCCAATTATACAATTAGAATTAGAGAGTGAAACCTGATTGCCCTTGAAAAAGCAAAAGGAAATGATCCAATAAGAAGAAATTTCCTTATTGCTGGATTCGGGTTCTAAGTATTATGGATTTTTCAGCTGCTGCTAAAACATACGACCTTTACGCTGCCATTGATAATGCTATCGCAGCCTGTTTTTCATCATTTTTAATAGGCAAACAAATACTTTTTTAAATCATATCGAGGCTATTAAAACTTCAATTAGACCAAAAATGTAGAGTTAGAAATATGCCCAGCATATAAAACCATACTATTTCGATTAACCACATAAAATTAGCAGACATTTTTGCTAATTTAGTTTGAAGGTGAGTAAATATTATAAGAACTATTGCAATGTGTAAATACGCAATTAGTTTTTTAGTATATTCACGACAGACGAAACTATAGCACTTAAAACAATTTTCTACGTAAATTCCGGTTAACTATTAGAAACCTAAAATTAAAATCTAGTTTTTCTATAACTAGCATTAGCGTCTTCAAATGCAATTTCTGTAATGAAGCAAGCTTATTACAGAGCGCTATAGTCAGCTCATATATTGCCAATATTATGGATAAAATTAATTTTAAAGCTGTAAATAGCTCCTAATATTTGTGTATTAGCGCTTACAGCTTATTATAAATAATTAATCAAGGCTTGTAGAGGTACTCTTAACAACTACTGCTATTTTGTAGTCGAGATAAGTGACAATTTGATATCGTGTATCTTTTACTATTTTCTTGAATTTTTTGTTTAAAAGATCCTACAGTTATACGATTAATTAGTTGATCATTTGTACGGTATTGGAAGTGCTTTTGCAAATTCACTGTTAGGTTTTATAAGTTAGCAAACTAATTGGTTTTCTTATCGTCATTCTAACATATGTATGCTAGTATATCTGCATGTATATGACTGTTTGGATAGTGTATAAGTAAATATGTAATTAAAATAAGAATAAATAACTATTTTCAATTTTTTATGCTAAGCCTAGCTTGCTAAATAATATAGAAAATCTTATAGCATATAGCTATCTGATACATTAAAGTGCGAAGAAATTTTGATCATGCTTCGATATATGTGCTATACTATCTTATGTCTTAATGAATCATTTATTAAATCATCATTATCCTGAATAATCTAGAATAAGATTGAGATTAATAAAACAGTGATAAATACCTGTAAATGGTAAATACTCGAATAAGAATCCTTGTTAATATAGTAGTTACTACAATAACTTATTAAAAGTGGCAAATTCCTCTTAATCTAATTGATCGCAACGTAAGATAGCGACAAGTAAGGCTTTGTTCTCGTGGTATTACGCTCTACACAGTTTTCAGTCATATCAAGTATCCTATACTTAAAATTATTTTCTGATCATTCTGAGTAATCACCATGATATAGTCGAATTTTAATAATGAATCATAAATATTTCGCTCATGAAAGTGGAAATTAGAAGAAAAATTGTAACATAAATTTTTACACGCAAAGAGATAATGATATGATATGATGCTTCAACCGTGATTTAATACATTCTATGTTAAAAATGGCTATTGCTCTTTTAGCATTGTAATTAAACAATTGAGTTATTACGAACGTAAAGGTACAATTAATTTAATTTATAAGTTTAAATCAAGGATAAAATGGAGACCAACTGCTGAAAATAACAAGAGTTATTGATGTCTTACATCTTAATCTTTCAATTTTTTTAATAACCTTTACGTAATAAAATTTATAATGATGAGATTGTAACATTTTGTTACAGTAAATACTAAAAATCAGTTAATCTAATTCTGGAGGAAACTTTCTCGCTAAATTTGTATGATTAACATTAGATATATTGGACTGACGTATTGATAATTCAGTATGCACTCGTCGACGTTGTCTGTTGCAACAGAAAGCGTTGTAATCTTTAATAACTTCCCGTCTTAAACTCTTCATGTTATAGGCATAAAGTAGTGGCGATACTGCAGGATAACTGAAAGCGAAATACTGAACAATGTTTATAACTGTCAGTTCAAAAGGAGAATAGCTTGTTTTAACCCTATATATTAAAACAATTGTAACATAAGGGCACCACATTACAATTAATACTGATGTTATAATAGCAACATTCATTACTAGTTTACGATTTTTCTGTAAGAAGCTTAATTTTGTACTATTTTGATGTACAGGTAAAACTAAAGGATCACGATGGTTAAAAATATGAATAATGTGAGCGTAAGTTATTAATATAACCAGTAAAGGTAGAAAAAATAATGCACCCAACAACGTAAATAAAAATACTGTTTCAGCCTCCACATGTTGCGTTGTTAGATTACAAATTGGTCCTTGAATTGGGCTAAATGTCATTAATGGAATAGAAGCACCAGTAAAAGCTAGTAACCAGATCAATAAGACAACCGTAATTACGATTTTATTGTCAGTATATAGACGATATTTAAGTGGGGAAAGAACTGCCAAATAACGGTCTAGACATACTAAACACTGATGTAACATAAAAATGACACTTAATGCTTGACCAAACGAGATTACGAGGTGGCAAAATGAACCTAATTCCATCAAATTTCCATAGGCGAATCTAGGTATTAAATAGATAGATCCAAATAATATACCAGCAGTAAACATGCTTGCCAAGATGGCGTTAATCGACGACCATAATCTATTTTTCCGACATATTAAGATTAACATATACGAGTTGGTTAAAATGGTGATCCCACTGATTGTACTCCAAATAATCGTTTTGTCCACGGGATAAATAAACTTTGTCGTCATTTTACACGTAGTTATTATTTTGTGTTACGATCTTTTTTGATTGTTAGCATGATCAGTAGTGAGGGGAATAGCGTAACAAAGTCGTGAAGTAGCCTATTTGCCGTTAAAGTACAACAGGTAGTTTTGATCTTGTAATTTTATGTTTGCCTAGAATTATAATATGGTTGCCAAAGTTAAATGTTGTTGTTTTCTTGAATTTTGATGTATTTAGGTTATGTTATTCTCTACTTTTAAGAAATCGCTATGAATAGTTGTGTATTTGCTAGTTGTTTGAAATTAGATATCTTGGGGTCTACAACAATTGTAAAGCTCGCAGCGGGCTATATAAATCTTAATTTACGCGTCCAGTAATTTATCTAATGGGACTAAAGGCAAGGCTAACGCTAGAATAGCGTGTAAGTCTCGTATGTCAATACAATCGAAGATGTTAGAAAGATTTTGACGTAAACGGCAAATAAATAGCATTTTACACAACAATGACAAAGGCCAAGGCAATAATAGTATCTAAGGCTTTATCTTCTTCACAAAGGTTTCATCATGCAAATTGCTAAATAGAACATGATTAAAGGACATAATAATGCTCTATAGAAATATAAGTAAGTAATTGACACGCTAACAATGGGCGAGAAGTAATTAGTTAGCTACTCTATAGCTTGTAATGGGCGATTTTCTAAAACATGATCAAAGATTATTATAGCAGACGTAGTCTCGGGTAGCCTTTGACGTTGAATTTTGAGATCATATGTAAAAGTGTTTACCGCTATTTAATGGATAGCATATTACTAGAGTGGTTATGGAATGACAATTATTTCTAAATCACGAAGACAAGTATTCCAACTAGTTTTTTTAGAATTAACTGAAAGTAAATCGCTCCAACTAATTTCAATGCATACTTGCTTCAGGTAGTTTTCTATTCCTTTCACACAAACTCTTAGTAGCAGATAAATAGTACGATTAATGGGTTACTGGACGTTATGTTTCAAAATTTCTTTTATTAATTTGTTTACAGCCTACACTACTCGTATTTTGCTATATGTTGATGACAACGATTCCCTAATATTGATTCTAATCATATTCAATATTGAAATATTTCTTGAAAGATTAGAAGGCTAGTTGCCATAGGCACAATAATATAGCTACTTGGGTGTCATAACAAATGATAGATATAATTATTGCGTATCACTCATGAAAAACATGTAGTGGACCGTATTCATATGGTGAAGATGTGCAAAATTAGTCTAACTTTAGTGTTTAAAGTTGTATCTCTGCAGCCTATAGTATACGTAACAACATTACATTCTGGATGACAATTGTTTTTAAACTTGCAGTAAAATCATTCAAGCTGAATTAATGCATAATACTAGTAGTTCGTATATAGAACATGCACTTAGGCAATGCTACAATTAAATCTTTCGTGATACGGTGTTGTATTAGCAGCTGATAAAATTTATCGCACTTGTTATGGCACTTTCATAACGATAATTGATATTTAAGTATTACATCATGTATTGGAAAAATAGGATAGTATCTATTCTGTTCTAAGCATCTGGATTTCATGATTAGCTAAGTAGTTTATATTCGATAAACTATGACTTCAATATGCAGTTTCACGGTACAAATAAGTGAATTACTGGCAGACGATTGTTATTCCACAATTTTGTATTCAGCAGTATAACTTTGAAAATTAACTATATCCTAATAGTATTTATGCCGCTGTATTCTGGTATTAATTATTCATATTTGATATCTACTCTAGAATTAGCCCTATCCTAACTTTTTATTTAGATCCTTTGCTCTGGGCATGAATAATGGCATTGCGATATACTTAGACTATTTACAAGTTTAATTTCCATGACTATTTGTAGAATTATAAAGAATTTGGAAGACCAAGATGATCGAAATTCTATTTAGTCTTCTAGTTGCATAGTTAAGCTTTAATTTCAAGGTTTCATCTTCGCTTTTTTCAACAAGAAACCATAAAATACGTTAATTTATAGATTGCTACCGAATATATTTACTGAAGCCTAAATATTCTATATTTCATCATTAGCAATTAAAAATCGAACCACTGTCTCCAATATTTAGATCATTTAGAATTTTATTTTATATCATCATATTAAATATTTCGTATCGCATCTATAAGAACTAAAAGTCAGATCAAATTCTATAGCAATTAGATCATTTTCAATTTTATTGTGTATCGTCATTTTAACTGACGAAATCAATCGATGCAGTTATAAGAAGTTAATCTGAGGACCACTAAAGAAATTTTCTTTCATTATTCCCTAGTTGATTAATCTAATACTTACTATTTAATGCGATTTTAGTTTAGGATTTACTATAGAGCCGTGATTAGCTACCGTATCTGAAATATTTTTACCTTAATATATGGTTAGAATCGGAATGTCTTTCACCATCCTTTTATAACATTCGTGAACGATTTATCTTGCCACTATTTAAAGTAGAGAAAATTTTTTAATTCCATATATTCTTTATTCCTTCAATGCTAATTCATGGAAGAAATTTAGAAATAAAATTTAGCTTAATGTTTTTGTGAAATAAATAGGATATGAAAAATTACATGTGAAGACTGAAACGAGCTCCACGATAATTTGAGTGATGTCATTAACGGACCATAATTGCTTAGTTTAGAAATTATGAGCAATAAGTTCAAATATGATAGTGTAATTATTTGAATTCTTACTTGAACTTCGTAGGAAAATATATCAACGTAGGTGGGATTATGAATCAGCCTGCCAAGTAAAATTATCTTGAACTTTGTACTCGTATTTCGCCATGAAATTTAACTTATTTATAAGTATACTGGTAATCAGTATTTTGCAATTTCCTTCTCTTACACTCCGAAATCCTAAGATAATTCAGCTTATGTTGTAATTGTCGCCCTTAATGTATATATATATGTAAATGTGGTTTGACGTCGAGGTTTCCTGGTAAAGATTCAGGGATGAAGTAATACTTTTGTAATCTTTACAAGTTATGTTTATTAACTTCTATCCAAATCAAATTAAAACTACTCCTAGCAATGCAAGAGGTCATATACCACTAATGCTCACCACAATCGATATCTCGAGAACTTCGCTACTTAAAGAGTATCTCTTCACACCAGAAGCCTTCGAGAGAGCCCCTTTGCAATGACATGCACAGTTATAAGTATGTACAGTCTTTCGGCTACTAGCTCCTTTTTTACAGATAAGTCAGATCACCTGACTTCATATAGTTCTCTTATCATATTAAGTACGAATATAATTATCGTATCGTATATTTTACTGTAAGGTGATATCCGTGCATATTTACAACGGTACTAGTTTAGAGCATACAACAAATACTGTTGATAATACCAAATTACAGCAGCTTATCTATTCCGAAATCCATAATACAGTTTTATTTACAATTGATATTATTCCAATATGAAATTTAAAAATTTGCTTTTGTGAATCCGACCCCAATCCAAACTTAACTTTTTAAAATCCGGCGAGCGGTGATTACGGGAGTAATTAGTATTCGAATCTAGCTGATAAAGTTCTTGTACTATATTGCATGCTAAGTAATGCATCAGTAATATAACGGAGCTTTAATTTAGCCTACTTTACTTTTAATAGCAGAAATATAACTATTATTGACAGCTTAAATCGCTTATGTCAAACTCATAATAAATTTTTACCGCCAAAAAATTTATGAAGATGCAGCCTTGGTATTACGAGAGACTATTTTCTCAATTAAAATTAAATCGAACTTTAAAACTTCAGTTGCATTTGGCTACAATCGTCTGTAGGACAAATGCTAGAACTTATATGAATATCAAAATTTCATATTGTAAAGTAACTTAGCGTTGTGATTGCAGAATATTAGCCATGTTTAGTATGATGTATGACAGTGTCTTTTTTATATTTATCTTATGATAAATATTTAGTAGCCTAAAATTATAGACTGTAAGGATAGACTCTATGCTAGAGTGCAGATGACTATGTACATTAAGATGATGAGCTCACTAATAAGATTAAAGGTAGAATAGAGTTGAAAATTATATGTTAGGATATGCTTAGTTCGTTGTACTTGAGTGGTAGGAATAATGTCTCCGAAAGTACTGTAATTATTTCCATATTGAATTAATGATGTTTTGCTGTAAAGTCTTATGACCAATAATAAGCTGAGTGTGCGTAAAATATAGCAGAAAGCTGCTATGTCGATTGTAGGCGCGAAGGCTATATAGAGCATAAAAGCAGGAGACATTAGATTATCTCACCGTTCTTTCTACAAGTCTTTCAGTAGTCTTATTCGGCAAGAGTAGAGCCGTGTGTAGCTCGTCTTTGCACTAGATCCAACAGAGTTTTAATTTTCTACAATTTTGGAATTTTCCTGATCTGATTTTATCACACGCATATAATATCCAATATTTAATTATTTGGAGATAGTACTACTAAAATTTTCTTAAAGAAATTTATTTTTGGGCCAGTAAAAGAAATATTGTTCAAAAATAAATACTTCATTTAATATAGAATGATAATTAATTATTCTAGCTTATTATAGGGATTATTTATTATTCACGAAACCCTATTAAAAATTTAAACCATTACTGCTAGTTAATTTACATGTATTATATTGGAAATAAAAATTTAAGTCTGAATTAGATATGTAAAGTATATAGCTATAAATTTATTATATTGATATCATTTGTAAGAAAATAAGAAAATATTGCATTAATGTATTATTTAATATGACTGAAGAAAATTATCCACCCAAGTTGGCTTCTTATATAAATTGCTAGTATTCTCTTATTACTCTTTGCTTTGCATTTATATTTGTGATCGACAGTACATTGAAAGCTTATAGCACCCCAAGAATATTATTTTTTGAATACTCACGTAAGAAGTTAGTATCTCGATTAATTTAATGATGGATTGATACTCTATATCTAATAGTTTGCTTGCAATGGATGATAATACTATATTAACAATAATTTAAAAATAATTTGTTTTGATTAACTAGGTGATTTGATAAAAAGGCCACAGAAATTGCTGTTTTTAGATGTTGATCTAATACTGAAATTTATATATTCTAATATTCAAAACTATAGCTAACAGTGATTTCGCGCATAGAAATAAAATTTCTTTTAACATTATTAAGGATTACTGCACCTAAGTACTGTGATGTTTTGGACGGTTGAGAGTTCGGCATTATCCGTAATAAAGTACAATAGAATAGTTAACGGAAGAGTAGTCTTTATTGAGCTAGTGCAAGAGAATAATCATAAAAGATTATCGAGCAAGTAATGACATGACTAGTCGAATAACTATAGTGGTGTAGAATAGGCAAAGCGTGCAAGCTTACCGTGTAAATACCAGAACTAACTGATGAGATAGGCAAAAGAAGATAGCTTTTATAATAATAAGAGCACAGCTGGAGGAAATTACTTATAGATACGAAAGATTCATAATAATATGTTACATCTATGTAAGGGCAATACTACGGTATAATCCAGCTTGAGACTTCGAGATTTCCACCGTGTAAATTGTTAAATATAAGTTAAGCATATTAAAATTAATGTTACAGTCTAGTGGAAATTAATGTTTCACTAAAAATGAACTATACCGAATTTAGAAGTAAATACTACAAATACGGATAAAGATTTTTCAAATCTTGCTTTGGAAACAACGCTCAGAAGCTGTTCAGATGTATCCTTATTTATTATTTTCGTCCTATTATAGTCTTGCAGGATCGTAATTTTCGATCTTGGTGTAAGTTTCCACTTCGTACAATTACTGTTTATAGGTCAGATTTCTCTTACTATCATTCATAAAGCATTATATTTTTATTGCTGCTTAAAGTTACTTACACAATCGGTATAGTTCAGATCTGTAATCTGTTTGTATGCATAAAAAATCTGGAAACAAAATTGTTTCGATGTTCATTCAAATGGAATTCCAATGTAGCCTCATGCATTTAAAATGAACTTCGAATTCTAGACTCTGAAATATTCGTAAGGCAACAAAATCCTAAAAATCTAACTTAGATATAATACGCATTAATTGGTTTATGGACAATATATTTCATTAGACTATCTACACTACACTTTTCATATTCTTGAAAGCTATCGTACTCGTTAGCTTATATCTTAATTAATATGTGTTATATAATTGTATTATATCCTAAGCTATAGAGAATTATTGTCGTAGGTTTTGGTTGAAAACATAATTTAGTAAAGAAACCCTATTCAAAATACAGGCGAAACTAAGGAAGCTTTAATAGTACTACTGAAAGCAAAAGGCTTAAAATAGGATGCTCGTAATTGATTGAAGCCTTAGTGTATTTACTGAAGAAGCCATTAAGATTAAGATTGACTAAATTATTAAATACTTGACCAAAATCCTACATAACTCTATATTAATTGACGAGTATTATTTAAAATTTACTGCATTAGTGGGTCTTAAATACTTATCAAAACAATAATTCATGGTTAATCTTGATTACATAGTGATTGCAGAGTCGAAAAAATTATTAGTATAATAAGATCGAATAAATTTGAAACGACCATATTTATTCTTAAGGAAATATTTGGCACCCATCTGCACAGATTCAACACTACCTAATCCTATTAATTTTACGGTATTAGTGTTAAATTAATCAATTCTTAATAATAGTTTAACAAACATAAATTAAACTATCTTACTAAGATATTTCATATAAACTTAGATTTGTAATTTCTATTTAACCTCCTTGGAGGTGATAGATACAATACTTAAATGGTTTAACAATTGCATATAAACATGTATAGAACTTAACAATAATGTACACGGCCGGAAGATTACTTTCGTGATACTAAACTTTTTCATTACTCATTCCAATTTACTGTATTTATAATCGTCAAATTTAGTAGATAGAATAGAGAGTGATGGAAATAAAGCGAAGAAATTGCTAGAAACATTACTGAATGAAGCTTGTTTCAGACAACAATAATAATAATATTACCAGTAACTACTTAGATGGTCCTTCAAATCTCGTTACGGCCTCATTTTATAACGGTCTCGTTTCCGTATTAATTAACATTAGGTCAAATGGAAACTAGATAAAGTAGAATTTTAATTTTTCTTTTAGCTCTTTATGACCTTTGCTGCCATTGAAAGATAGAAAGGATGGCGCCAATCTTTTCTAGATAATTAATTTATGTAAGAATGAATCTTGTATGTTTATTTTTCTTAAATGGTTTTTCTCGTCATTTAGATGACGCCATATTATCGTTTATTACTATACTATCTTAATAAATATATCAATAAAATTATAATAAGTACAATAGCTATTATGGCAACTTAAGCAGTGGATGAATAGCGCTTGACTATGCAAATGAAATGAAATTTATAATAGAAAACATTTATTATAATTATTTAGAAAGTTTTTCTATAACAACGTTCTATTTAGCAGCAATTATAGGTAAAGAATTGTGGACAATAATGGCCTTGTAATGCCAATGCTTCAGTAACAGTATTGGCTAACTAGTAATCTATTTATGGATGAAGACAGCAATATTCTCTACTGATTTAGCCTATTTGATGAGATTGTACAGGGCTAATGTTACGTTAACATTATCGAGATCTCTTTCTAATTCCTTTTGGGAAATAAAAACGCTTTTTCACAGTAAAACTTGATATATGTCTATTAGCTAGGATTTCATACATTTACAGAATTTTTATAGAAGTAACAATAGTTGTTCATGTAGGGCTTGGAATAATCAGGCTTTAATAAGGTATAGATCCTTCAAACAAGATAGAAATTTTTTAGAATACTAAATAAAGGACATGTGTAGTCGATCACTTGTTATATCTATTGCCCTAAGACAGTTGACATTGATGCTATTGATGATCATTTGATATTGAGCGTAATGACGTGCTATTTAGTTATGACTCATTCTGTAGATTTGCTCTCACTTGCTTTCTAAAAAACTCTTCTAGATCAATAAACGTTAAATAAAGTTATCATATCTCTGGCTTAAAATATTTCAAAATATTTAAAATGAATTAGCATTAACGATGCAAAAAGTGCTTCTAGTTTTAAGAGATAATTTCGTAATAAATACGATTGATTATTCCAGTCTGACTCTTTTGCTTTTTATTTTGCTAAATGACTCATCAATTGAACTAAATTTGCATTTTGGTGGTTATATGAATTTGATTAAACTTTGGTATGGAAATTGTTAATGGAAGTGATGAATCATTAGACAGAATTAGTTTACATTAATTCATAGACTATACTATCAAAAGAAATAACTTATCGTGAATGAGTTTGATTAACGATTAACAGAAGAAAAACAAAACTTTTATTAATGTTTACAGAGCCAAGTTTCGTAAAGGAACATAGCGCTGTCACAAAACAGCTTTGCAACAAGATAACGTAATATACGATCAATAAGTCAATTTCTTGCACCACGTATCAAGGAACGATATCTGCACTATCACAAACACTTTTGCTCTACTAGTAGACAACACAAAGCCTTAGACGCCACGTATTTTACGTTAATCACTAAGTTTAAGAATCCACTTATTACACGATATACTGCG
Source organism: Trichoplax adhaerens (assembly GCF_000150275.1). Classification (NCBI taxonomy): domain Eukaryota; kingdom Metazoa; phylum Placozoa; class Uniplacotomia; order Trichoplacea; family Trichoplacidae; genus Trichoplax; species Trichoplax adhaerens. Next base: position 1,406,750 of record NW_002060953.1, on the reverse strand, counting down.
TTTATATACTCTTCCTCAATAGTTCATGAGTCATAATTAGTACGATTAACTTTGGAATCAGTTACTGAATTAGATATTAATTATAGCTACTGCTCCCTTAATGCAGACAACAGTATTGACAAACACAGACATTTGATGACTAATGCAGAATAGTCAGATTACGATATATCCTATCATGGAACATTTCCACGATAATTTACAATCTACCATAAGTAAGTTAAAATCGCAAAGATTCGAGCAGCAAGTAAATGATTTGCATTCCCTACTGTAGTGTATTTAGAATATATTGAAACTATATTCTACTCTTAAATATAGGCATGTTATATTGATCTTATATTTAGACATATCTACAGTCTGTTTGCGCTACATTCAAATATGGCTGACTACATTTAGTTATTACGGTCCTCGCTATTTTCTACAATTATCTGCTATTCTATAACCTGTTATGGTATATGTTGTATCTAATTCTAAAATCATGTTCTCTGCATGTGTTCTAATGTAATAGCTATAAATACCGCCGTTTTCTATCTTAGATTTCTTAAGTTGCATTATTAGTCACAGCTAATATTCACACTTTACTCACGGCAGCTACCACGCTGATCTACCGTAATTATCACATTGTACCTAACTACTATCTACAATAAAATATCCTCTTTTCTTAAGCTCCTTGTGCAATTCTCTGCATGACAATCACATTATCCTACTCTTCGAACCCTCTATCACACCTATTATAACTATTAATTTCAGTATGTTTATATATGTCACTATCATAAAAAGTTAGTGCTATATTAAAACACAGTATATCCAAATTAGAAGTTAACTAAATAAGGATAGGCTAACAGGATTATCCTAACATAGATATTTCTACCCTAATACAGCATATAATACCGTCACAAGCGCCTTAGCGCCATTTGAAAATAAGCTATAGTAAATTAGTTTGAACGTACGTTAGCTAATAATTAGGTGATGTACGGGTATATCAGATAACACTGAAAAATGTTAAATATTCATGGTATATGGTGTAAATTTGGGCTGGCTTGCATGAATTTAGTCTATGTTAAATCGATATGTAATCCCACTTTTACTGGTATTACGTCGAAGTTTAATATACAAGAACCAAGAAATATTAATGTGCTTTGGAATTTAAAACCTATATAAAGAGTTAAAATAGGCTTGAAATTTATACTCTTTTTCAATAAACAGGATTAATGAATTTCATTTTCAGGAAATACTAATTCTTATCATAATTACATTTCTACGGTGCTCAGTTGCCAGTATTAAAGCAGATTTTATTCTTGTTGACAACAGTCTTCTTAGTAGGCTTAAATTATTACTGACGGTCATTTTGCATTATAGACTGTTACGAATAAAGTACATAACTTGTAAATACTGTTTCCAGGAACTATTAACTTGATATGCACAATAAATAGGAAAATTTTGAATTGACATTTTATGCATACAAATTTTCTTACGCAAATTTAAATATCAGTAATCACTCTTACTTTTAAATAGCATGAGAAATTGTCCTTTATGTTTTGTATCAGTCTTTATTATTTTCGTATGAAAGAATTATAAAGGATGACTGTGTTTTTTCTTCTTAGTAAAGAGGTCAATAAACACTATATTTTGCATGTAAAATGTGGTAGTTGAAATATCAGCATTAAATAAAAATAAGCTGCCTGGCATTGAGATATGAAATTATATCTTCATATCTAGCGTATTTAGCTATATAATACTGGAATATTATAAGATCATATTGAAAGATTCATTATTTCATATTTATTGCATTATTGGAATGGAAAAACTGATAAATGTCATATACTCGATGATGGAAAAATTATAGCCAAAAGTAAATTAGATGAGATATAGAGAGTAACTAGGACAGCTTAAATAGAAACAAAATTAGCATACAGTATATTTTAAATGAATAATATCAAAATCTTGCTTAATAACATCATACTTACCATTTATTGAAATTATTTTAATGCACTATACACCGTTAGAGCTACTTTTTGTTAAAAATCGTTAGCGCTAGTTAATATAACATTTATACGTTTACTAATACAGAAAACTACAATTGTAGTCGCATAGCTGATGGATTGAAGCTAATGAAATCGCTAATTTGGTGCCAGAAAAGGATAAAAGATAAACTCCGTGATTACTGCAAAGATTTAGTTACAATAACAAAACCTGATCGCAATCGCCAATCTAAATGATATTCAAGATTATACAAGGCTTTGTTTGTACCGATAAGCTAATTTACGATATTCGTTTTATGAAATCTTTTCCAAACTTAAATATGAACATCATCGATTTTCTTTTGAGTTAAAAATCGATTAACAAAGTAAGATAAACGATTTAAAATAAGATATTAAATTAGTCAAGAATATGTCTCTGTGATATTGAGAATAGAAAGCTGTTGATTGTTTTTGATAATTTCGACGTAAATAAATTACGCTATTTGTTTGCATCCTTTGAAGAGCATAGAGGAAGAGATATTTTCCAAGGCATAGTAAAATCATCAAATAACAATAACTTTACTTTTTCCACCTATTTAATTATCGTTCAAATATTTGATAAACCATTTCCTTTAACATTACTGGTAATAAACTAACTTTGAATTTTATTTTTTAATACTATTGAATTTCTAGTATGGTAGCTGAAGTAATTCCAGATCATAATATAATAAAAAATGATTTCTTTCATTTTCAAAGGCTTATTATCGTGAATATGGTTACAGTAAGCTTACCATCGGTATATATTTATGAAAGAAGCAATAAATTGGGCGAAATTATTTTAAGATTTATAACAATACGTTCAGATATTGATCCGATCTTCGCTATGGTTGATCATTATTTAATGGTAATGATCTCGTCTTTGTCATGATTGATTATGATAGCTAGAAGTATAAGACTAGACATAGTGATAAAGATAATCCGAATAATCTGCAATAATCTCCATGTCACTATTATAAATCTTTTACAAGATTATAGTAGAAATTGTCTATTATCGGTAGTTTTGAAAGTCTTTTAAGATCAACTTTAATTTCGAAAAAATGCGCTTTATTCTTCGTTTGATTACGATAAGTTTTAAAAATGTTAGGCTGGCATTCAGCAATAAAAGAATTCCGTTTTAGAATGATGATTATTTTAGCAAACTTCAAACATTGGATTCATAAGTTATGGTAGGTATGAATTCTGTTGTCAGCACTCTATTATGACTATTAGTTCGTTTACTAGGAATTCTCTTGGTAAATGTTCTCATCGTTTCCTTTCTTAATGTGCTTATATGATAGATAAAGAGTAATGGATTAATAACCAAGTAAAACAAGGCGAACAATCGTAACATACGGAAAGCGTTATAGAGCGGAAAACTAACATTGTAATTGCTAAGCAATAAAAAAACAGTCTGATAAGGCATCCATAAGATTATGTAAACTCCTAAAATTCCGAATGTTTGTTGAATTAATTTTTTATTGACTTCCAAAAAACTTTGTGATACTTTATTGGATCGCATTAGGGAAAGAACTTTTGGCTTGTTGTTAATGACGTAAAATAGATGGCCATAAGATATAATCATAATTACCAAGGGTAAAAAATATAGTATACTTGTAGCTGTATTAACATAGATTCGCTCGGCTTCGTTATCGATGGATACAATGCATCGATTTGTAGGTACAGGTATACGAAATGAGTAATAAGGAATCGAACCAGTGATAATGCCAATAATCCAAACCATGATAATTGCTGGTAAAGCATAGCGATAAGATGCTCGTTGACGATAAGTAAATGGATAGGCTAAATTTAAATAGCGATTAAGGCAAATAAGGCAGTGATGAAGAGTTGTAATAAACATTAGAGTTAGACCAATGCCACGTATTAATGAGCAGAATAAAGGCGCTGAAAAGGCTAATTCGCTTAAGAAGTGATTAAATGGTAGAGCGTAAAGGGTTTCATAAAGTAAACTAGCGGTAAACATACTAGCTAAAATGCCATGGGTAATGTTCCATATTTTACGATTCATGGCGATAACTAAGATGGCTATGCCGTTAGTAAAGATACTAAGGCTAATTAAGACCGTTGCTGAAATATCGATTGCACGTGGGTCTAATCGAACACCAGGGAAAGTTGGTAGCGGAGGTGGAAGAGTTTGGTTAATATGGCTAGTATTCATCGTTTTTACCTACCAATCGTATGAAATTGGTCAAGTATAAAAGTCTTAGAATTGTATTTTAATTAAAAATTTGAAATCGATATTTAGATACAGTATAACTATTAAGAACGTAGATTAAATGCAGTACTTTTTATGAACGTAATGACAATCTGTGAAAAAAAGGTAGATAATCTTCTTAAGTAGTGCTTCTATTAAAAAAATGTTTATTAAACCAATTTGATGAGTGTCTTGAGATTGTAAGACAACTGAAGATATTAATAACGTAAGCTAAAATGTGACAGAAAATTTCAAATTTTATGGAAAGGTTGATAGTTACAATAATAATCAATCATTTTTAGGATAAAATATTGATGTAACACCTTAAAATAAATTCTTTCAACAACACCAATTTATCCAATCAACATCGACAAAAGATGCGTAAAATAGGTGAAAATCCTTCAATTACCCAAGTCGTTGTTTTCCTCTCGTATAAGTTTTCCCTCTACGACTTTTCTATCAATCAATATCGCAATTTCGTTAAAATAATCAGCTATATCGAGAAAGTGGAATTGATGAAATGATGGCAGATTTATTCCGAAGATATTTTTAATATTTTTCAACTTTGAAATACTATTACAAGCATCGCAACCGCACCTTTGCCACGATTAGAATAAAATGTTACCTTAAATTGTTAGCTAACTGGTAGATAAAAAGTAAATTAAGATTCAGCTAATAAATAAATAAGAAATAATGGCGACTCTTGTCTTGTGGACTTAGATCTTTTCTTTCTATTATTATTGTAATCACTCTCTCTAGTACTGGCTTGTTCATTATGATCAGAGTAACGTTTTCTCCGCCCTTAACAGTATGCAAGTTTAATAGCCCAAATAGCAGAACTATTATTTTATTCATTGCTTACCGTTGCTAATGTCAATAACTTGCCAGTTTAATACTGGTTTGTCATTGTTTTCTATCTTAAACTTACCACTTTAAAGCTACGTTGTACATAGGGCTTAATCTAAGCCGATAATAACAAATATGAATAATAATTATAAAGCCTGATAATAATAGCATACCTTGTGGATGGGCAAATCAACTATTTTCGGACTTCTTATTTAGTTAAGCTATCAATCTAGGCCAAGATTGAACTCTGTGATTGTCATGAATACAAAAACAGTTGACAATAGCTGTGAATTGCAAAGAAAGTATCCTGTCTGTCTTATTTCTATCTTTTCAGGTCTTTTATTCTAGTATTTCAATGACAATAGCTATAGGCATAACAGATAAAAGAGGCTAAGTTCCGTTCTCTGGATGAAATATAAATTAAAGTAGATGATAATAACATCGTCGACGAAGTCAGCACCATATTAGCTTGCACAGTAATATTGATTTATTCAAGACAACTATCCGAAACTAAATGAAACAACTAAACTTCCTTCGTAATCCTGAGCAATAACCTTCTAAAATCATTATAAAGAAAGTTTATAGAGATAAGAATACTTGTTATTATTAGTATTCCTCTTATCGTGACAATAGTTTAAATTTTTTGATATTATTGTTTTTGTCGATATGTTTGTTCTCTAGATCCATAAACAATAATCGATCGGATGTCTATTCTACATCAATGTATTTCTTTAATTGGTCTATTAGTTTAAAATAGATTAGGCCTTTTGATCACTTATTCAACTAATGATCTAACACAGGGTAATATTACAATATCAAATATCAATATTGTATTAATCATGATAAAATTCTTGGCCTCAAAGTTAAATATACTAAATACAGTTAATCTTGATTACTGCTGTCATAATTGAAGAACATGTGGTCTTTGATAGAAAAAATATCCAATATTAAATGATTTACAATTTTGTTAGACTAAGCGGGAATGCTTTATGAATTCTGATAATAGCCGGAATGGATTCCTTTTCCGATATAGTGATTTAATGAAAATAGAATAAATGGTAGTACTCGTATCATGTAATTATAGAAAATACTAGAATTCAATGTAAAACACCCAAACGGTCTTCTACGAATTATTACTCGAATAACATTATGTAGCTGTAGCAAAAGTCAATCTTACAAGAGTTGTTAGAGCGTCTATTTCTATATTAGCTAACTAACATATTTTATTCCTACATCTCACGACTTTAATCTAAAGTCTCGATATGTTCTTAATTTACGCTTAAAAGAAACTGAGCAATATCCACAACAGCAATTTTATACCCGCAATTTCGAGTAATTTGAGTAAACTTAAATTTAGCACATAAATTAAAAATTTTATAAATTTTTTTTAAATCAAAGAATTATAAAGTTTTATAAGCTACAGCAATCTTTCGAATTTCAATAAAGAATGCTTATAATTAAAAAAGTCATTTTCATAGACTTTATTTAAATTAAGGAATTAAAACACCATGATTTCGACAGTATCATCCGAACTATTTTGTTTTCTGGTGCTCTAGTTGAGGACAATCGTACATTAAATATTTGTAACAGTGCTTAATTAAATATGTATTCACAAATTACTTACGTACCACAGCTACGACCGAGAAAATGATCATCACTACAACATTACTTAATTGCTATGTAGAACGTTTCGGAGCTTTCAAATTATTGTTAGGCTTATTTCTTTTAATTTGTGTCGCACTTATAGTTTATAATTTTGTGCAGTTACATTGATTACTTAATTCATGATCAATTCGTGCGCATATTAGCAAATTATCTTTTTATACCGATAATATTCAGTATTACTGGAGTTTAACGTTTTACGCTATGCTGCTGCACATTTCAATATTAATTCTTGCTAGCTAACTCTTTCAGAAAATTTATGACAGCCTTAAGCTATACCATAAGGCGAGGATAAATAATTTTTGGGCTAGTGATATTTTCCTATTGGTTTTTAAAAAATGGTATAAAATTCATTTGTACCTAACTTCAGCTATCTGAACAATAAATAATCAACTTTTAAATCATAAAAGGCGACTCTTGTTTTGACAGCGTGAGGTTTGTAATATTTTCGATTCTTTAAACGTTATGTGCCAATGCCTATTCATTGACAGATATTTCATTTTCATATTGTTAACTGTTTTTTTAAATCACGTAGGATGCTATTATTACTTAATTTATTTGCCCAATTTACTAATGTAATAATTGCTATTTTACTGAATTCGCAATATAAAAAAATATTAATGTTTCTATGCTTACTGGAAGTCTGGCTAATTCGTAACTGAGATTTACCTAAAGATAAGCTATTCACTATTTCGGTCTCTTTGGTACGCTTCTTTTATAATTCATTTTAACTAACTGTTTGTTTTTATTTAATTTTGCAACCAATATAACGGTACCATAGTGGCAAGAATAACTAAATCTAGTGTTTTAGTTTATATTACGTTCGTTTGGCAATATAGGATTCTATTCAGCTTAGGAATTTAATTTATTTTTGTTTTAGTATCCTTGAAACACTTTTATCTTCTAAACTTCGGTATACTCTAGAAATGAATCATTAATTTGATAATACTAGTTGTATTGTTTCTTACAACAGTACCAGTAACTTGGTATATGCTATTTATGTTTGCATCAACCTAAAAGTGAATAATTTTATGATTAAATCTGACTAAAACTATATTTAAACTTATGCCGAATTCGATCGGTTTGGCAGAAAATATTTTGGACGATTCAAAAGTAATACAGCGGTTAAATATTCTGATATTGCTGAGAAAGAATTTATTAATTTTGAACACTGTAGCGTTTTTAGATTGTAATATAACTATTATCAACTCTTACTATAGACATTTTGTATTGCTCTTAAATATAAACATATTTAGAGTGTGTTTGTACTATATTCTTACACAGCTTGCTGTGTTTATTTGTAGCGTTAGCAGTCTTCGTTATTTTTTACAATTATTTTACTATTATGGTATACATTGTATCTAATTATATAATTGTGATCTCTGTTTGTGTTTTATCTCAAAAGCTATAAATAAAGTCTATTTCTACCTCAGAAATAATTAGCTACGCTGGTCACAGTGTTGGTACTTTCACACGTTTCTCACGACAGCATACACGTTGATCTACCGTAAATACCAGATTTTACCTTAGTTACCATCTATAATAAACTATCTGCTTTCATTAAATCCTGTTGTGTAATTTTGAGAACAGCAACTAAGTCCGCAGCGGCTGATTCTTTGAATTCTCCGTCACAAATACGTAATAATTCTAAAAGGAACGTTCCATAAAATTTAGTTGTTGTTTGCAATCGGCTATGCCCATATTAAAATTATTCTAGTAGTATAAATTTTGTTTTGATATTTGTTACAAGCTAGGGTTAATCCTAACTTGAGTGATGGTTATAATCTGATAAATTAGTTGGCGATGACTATTTTAGCCTACCGCAATTAGTCCTACATTAAGGATTTGTTCCATATCAGCTGGTGCACACTTAAGTTATAGTTGTAATTCAGGAAACCAGAAATATTACTGGCAGGTAAACATATACGTCGTATCAGCGTAATAAAGGGAATATTATATATGTCACGCACGTTTTTTTTTAACATGGATCTAAATAAAAATTATTATTCTTCTTCGAAAAAATAGTATTGATGACCAGTTAGAAGCCATAATATTTTTTCAAAGTTTATACTTACCTTTTCTTATGTCTAAGGCTAGATGACAATGAGTATATTAGGGTAAATTGATCATTTGACAGCAAAAATGAAAGCTAAGAATAAAGCTCCTACAAATTTTCAAGTCGAAGAATGTCAATTTAGAATGATATAATATTATAAAAGAATTAAGCATCAAAAAATACCGATCTGTAATTTGTTTGGGGATATGAATGTCGACATTACGGTAGTATATTTGGCTGAATGTGATTGATTATCATTCTGCTCTTCATATGATGCTAATAAGTATTAATTACGCAATTGTGAAATTTTCTTTTAGGAGGACAAAATAAAAAATTGATGGAACTCACCGAAGCTACTTTAGTGATCGAATTTTATTAATATTCCTTTAATTTAACAAATTCTTCATGCTACGTTTATCGTAATACTTACCTAAAGTAGCTTATTCGTGAAGTACCGTATTTCAAGGGTAATAAATATTAGCATACAGATAGATACAGTATAACCATTAACTCGACTTTGCAGCAATTACTTTCGTCAATAAATATTGTAAACGCTATTTACAAAACATAATTGTTATGGTGTAATAGGATTAACATAGATAGGCATAAGCTTATAAAGCCTAAAATCCTGGGAGATTGTAATATTTCTCTTTTCGAAGTTAAAGCTGCGTCATACTGTTTGTAAAGCAATGCAGGATATTCTTAAAGACCAGTGTGCTATATGATTGAAAACTGTAACTCTTAGAATTAATTTTTTAACCTTGACTGTTTTTCGATAATAAATTTCTTAAATTATGCCTTTGAAGAATTTTGTTTTAAATTTATTTTATGAAGTCTGTAAGGCCCAATATTAAATAAATATGAATAACAATATAATTAATGCCATAAATTTAGAAGCAATTAATCAGCTTTCCTTTATTTTAATTCAGTAAGCTTTTTAGAAAAAAATTTTAAAGCTGATGTAATGGTATTGATATGAGAATTTACAATAGTTGTTTACTATATTCGGAAATTTTAAAATTTGAACGTAATAACAAGTTTGCAATCTCAGAACTGATAAGTAGCCCACTGTGAAAATTATTATGGTGACTTTAGTATTAGTAACAAACTATAATTATTAAAAAATTATGCAAGAAATGTAAAAATCATTAATTATAATTAGCTTTGCATTGTAAAATGGCTAAATGTTGATTTTGAAGCTAAAATTCTTCAAATATTACTTACCGTCTTTGCCTACATTGACTTTAATAAACATGTTTGATCATATCTGATGCTCTGATGTTGGTCACTGTCGTTATAGAGCTTAAAATTTTATAACATGAAAGTAGAATAGTAAAGCAAATTATATCTAAATATAAGACAGACACATTACACGTAGACCAATTGGTTAAATAACTATCAGAATTGATTCTTTGAGGCTTTATTGCAAACTATAGTTCTTACTATTAATTATGAAAATAGTTACAGAAATCATACAACATTCTGTAAACGAGTACTTGCAATCCATATTACAGGAAGTAGCAAATGTTAAGGTTTTTAAAATGCAAGATCCTCAATATAGATATTTCTAGACGGAGATAAATTCTTCAATTACAGAACCAAATAAATTCAAAGAATGTTGGCTTGGTAAGGTAGTGGATTTAAGGACATTAAATAGAGTTTTCATAAGCTAATCGGTACTGTTCTACAGACGATATAGGTATGCTTGTATAAGCCTGAAATTTTTAGTGCAACTACCAAATAAAGGAATTTCTTGATTTAAAATTGCAAAAGTACTATAAATTCAATTCCAGATTCTACCTTACATCAGTTCGATGTCTAGTGTGATATGATGGGAGTTGTCCACTTTTGCGCATTATTATACTTTTTTTGAAATGAATGAACATTCGGGGAATGTTTTAATATCTCTTTGTTTACAATAAATCTAGTTCCAGTATATTTAAAATAATATAATTTAACTTTTGCAGAGACTATAGCTTAGTAAATACGCAAGCTCACTGTAATACCTATCAACTCGAATTAAGAGCTATTAAAAATGAAGAAATTCTTCAGTGTAGCATATTTTAGTAAACGCTTATTTAACCTTAAGAGTAATGTTTTATTATAAGTCCACCTGGCAAAGAAAAATCTGCTTTTTTCCCTCTTATATGAATGGTTGCAAGCGGCTAAGATAATTAGCACAATCATTTATTATGTTAGACGATACAGCAAAGATTATATATAACTTCTTTAAATTTAACCAAGTATTACTCTACAATACTATGCTCAAGAGTTTAGAATCATAATAGTAAATGACACAAAAAATATGACTTTATATGGCCGTCAGCTATGGTCTATTACGTACATGTCCTATATATAGTGCAAATATTATGCGTACATCATTTTATTGTCCTAACTCTCCTTTATAATTACTTCATTATTAATCGTACCAGATTATTGTCTAAGTCACACTGCTGTATTACATCACTGTTAAACTTTCAAACACTGTACTGTACTTAATTGAAGTCATTGCCCAATTCGAAGTCAAAAATAGCTCAAGAAACCTGCCCAAGGGAAAGTAATTGCATTTTTACTACTCAAACCAGTAATGCTATATCCATGTATCACCTTTAACAAATAAATTTAATATGAGTTAGCCTTAGGGTAATACACTTTTTACATTTTAGTAAGTAAATTGTACTATTAATCCATGGAGACATATCTAAAGAAGTTTGTTAATTTAAAAATATATATTTTCTTGTTTACTAACATGATAGTAGTACTTCTAAGTATGGCCTACTATTATATTAGTTGTACGGTCTATTTTCGTATGTTTACCGAAATATATATTGCATGCTTGTCTCAATCAACTTGCAATATGGTTACCTAACCTAAATCTTTGTAACAATCAAACTACCGTACAGTGCTAAATAGTCTTCAATGGAATGAAATTACCCACAGTTGACGTGATTTTAATTTACTTTATGATAAGTTTCGGTCTTGCTATCCTAGATGAATCTCATACTAAAACATAGACACCTGCATACCATACCTCTATACCGTAGTAATCAATAGTAATCAATAGAAATAAATAGGAATAAATCTTTGATAGTATGGATAATTAATCTTAGATGCACGTATAAAGTATTAATATGTAGTAAAGGACTAAAAAGTAGAGTCTTTTGTAGCTTTTAGTATGTAACTAGCATTATTTTACTATAGAAAATACCTAGAAAGTGATAGTGTCTTTAAGTTGTACCCTGCCAAGTCATCATGTCGCCATCTTTTCTTCTTCATTATTTTACAAGGTATTATATAGATTACTATAAAAGTAGCCCTAGAGCAATGGCCTAACCTAAAGAAAGGGCGTTTGATCGTCTATTCAAATTTTAAAGGAATTTAACTTAGTAGCAAAATCCTATCCTTAGAGAAAGGGGATTTATAACATGACGATAAAGTACTGTAATGTAGTCTATAATCGTACAGTTACTGTACAATCTGACGCTAAAACATCAACTGTCAATACTCAGCGATACTATTGTCAGAAAAGTAGTCGTGATAGTCATATAAAACTTTCTGATTAGCGAAATAGCGATTACTGTAATCTTTATAAAATCCGATATAATTTTTCGGATTCGGATTCCGGAACCGGTCGGATTTATGTCCGATATAATTTTTCTGTTTTAGATTTTGGATTTTAGTTTATGAAAAATATCGTAAGAGTTGATGTTTTAAATTTGAAATTTTTGTCATGAATTTGAAACTTTGGAATTTTATGACGTGACTTGAAAGTCACATTAGGAAAGTTTAGTTAGAAAAATAGAAAATAAGCTGGAAATTGGCAGAGGTTGTGTTGATTGTTAAGTAGTAGACTGTAGTTTTTATGACTAAATCTTGATGTTTAAAGGTTGATTTTTAGACTTTTATAGTGTATTAATGATAGAAATTAAGTTAGAATTGAAGTTTGATGTATTTTCATAGTTAACTTGTTGGTTTTATAGTGTTTTGTAAGGCAATCATAGGGTAAATTGTGTCTGAACTTTGAGTGATTTTTGTTTTCTTAAATGGTGCAAAGTAGTTTTGTAAAACGGATCTTAAGAGCGATTGGTTAGTAAATGTTTAGTTTTAAATACCTCTGACAGCTCTATGAAGCCTATAAATGATAGTGCAATTAGAAAATTTAGAGAGAGTAGAAGAAGATTTTATCTGAAGAACTTGTTGAATTTAAAAGGCCTTCGGGGTCGAATTGTCGTAAGTTGAAACGTTCTTGTTTTTGAAAGGTTGTTCGGTCGTTGATAGTTTTTAAGTCTCACTTATTTTATTAATACATAAAGCTAAGTATTTGTAACGTTGTTCGGTTTATACTTCTTTCCATTTTGTTTTGTAATAAATTGTTGTTCGATTATTTCCCCAAATTTTATTTGGTGTCAAAGTTTTGCTTAGTCTACCGGAGGCAACGAAAGTAGAATCAAAGTTTGTTAAAGTTTTGTAGCTTGATCTCTACACTTTTCATTTCATTGCAAATACTGCATATTATTTATAAGACTATATGGTAACCAAGTTTCTAGTTAAAAGAGCCAAGACAAAGTAAAGCGTGAAATGCATAAGTATATATATATAGGTATTTGAATATCAGATAAAATGGTAATATACTGCTTCTTGCAGAAATTCTACGACTATTTTATTGGGTATATTATTAATTAATTTTATTATTTCATTCGTGCGATATGGTATGCGGGATAGACTAGAACAATCATAGCTTCGAAATTGTCATTGCATTATTCGAACGCGTATTCTGCGTTTACAGTAAACACATCTTAAAATGATTATACTACATAACGAAGTAGGGGTTTAAATAAGATTTATCAATGAATTTTATAGCATAGAACCCTATTGCTTTATACATCTAAAAATTTCGAGCGCAATAACAATTAGAAATAATGAATTATAAGAGGAAAATTAAACTGAATGTCAATATTAGAAGAGAAATTATTAATAGCTTTCAATAAACAATTTCTTTCAGATCTCATATCTTCAACGGCACCTACCTTATTCTAACAAAATAGTTTTACTTCCGGAAGTAATATTGGGTAAAATAGAATCAAGTTTCTTGTTTATTATGAAGAAAATTTGCAGTAAATTTACTATATTGTTAGATTTAAATTTAAAAATTTAATGATCAATTCCTGATAAATATGAATGCCAAATATTGAAAGATTGAACTGAAAGTGGAAAATTCAAGAACACTATTAAGGCTTTAGGGTCTTTACATGAGGAAAAATTTGTTCACTTTCAAAGCGTTTGCAAAAGGCTGTCGTTAATGAAATGACTCTTCAAAGGCCTTGAAAATAGCACGCAATGCTTATCACAGTGGTTGCTTATGCTGGCGATGTTATATAATTGCCAAATTGACTGGCATAATATTCCAAAAAGACTAAATATATATAGTATTTGCATGTGAATTTCAAGGACTAACAAGCTCTCAAGGCTATAAACCAACGCAAAGTTGTTGCATTTGCAATTCGAGTTTTAACCATAAATTTGCATTATTCTAGCAAGCTTCAGTATTTGAATAAAATTTCATTGATTTATACTGGAAATAGAGTTCAACCTTAAAATCAACTGATATTTACTTTAGTAAGATTCGATCTCATATGCATTTAAGATTGAAAAGTTGAAATTATTTGTTGCTTTGCACGATTAATAAATAGTCATGTAGACAGTATTGGCAGTTGTCGGTCTTAGTTAACACAGAGCTCGCGTTAGAAGGCTCAGAAGTAACAGTAGTACTAGGTAATTTGTCCAAATTTATAATTAAATCGATAGCAATTCCTCTAAAGTATTAAGCGAGTTATCGTTTTCAAACAAAAATTGCCGCTTTATTTAACTTAATCGTAAATAGAGGATTATTATTTTGTTACTAAAACTAGCAGTTGATAATAATATATATGTATATAACATAACATATATATATTTATATTATGTAATCACTTTCCAAACTATCATATTATCTTTAACAATATAACATACAAGCGATATACTATATTTACTAAAAAGGGCAGTAATCATAATAATGCAGAGAATTCCATAAACACGTTACATTATTTAAGAATATAATTATTAAAAGCTTAATGAATAAGTATAGTTTCTGCTAGTACCCGTCATAGTATCATTTATGTAGTTGAAAATCATTGGCTACAAAAATACTGCGGGCAAAAATATTAATATTATCAACTACTAGGAAGTTAAATATTGGTATAGCACTGTTTTCATTATTCCGTTTCTTCCGGAATTAAGTAAACTTAAAGGAAGTGTTGGTAAATAGGGTTTCCGAGAGCACAATCCCCTTGCCTTGAATATAGTAGCAATGTTTACGTTGGTATCGTACCAAATGAATTTAACTACGCCTATTTCCGAATTAACAGGATTCGTTATTATCTAAAAGTATAAAATTGAGAGTTTGAATAATTTATTGTCTACGAGGCCTGATAAAGGCTTAAAAAATAATTACAGAAACATCATGAAATACCATTATAATGTCTATGTAAATCATACGTATTGGTATTTTGAATTTTACTTAATTTAAAGGTTAACTATTTCAGATAAAATTTATTAAGGATTTGATAAATAAATTATGCTGCCTAAACGAGTAGAAGGTATCAATATTTTGCCAACATCTAAAAGATTATTACGGAAAGTTAAGATTGAGCCCGGAAAATATTTTATTGAAGCGTATGAGAACTATTTCGTAACCATAACCTAAAATGAACAAAAATATCGTGATACGGCCATCTAAGCATTGCAATTTACGCTTACACTTATCCCCTACTTGCAAGCTGATTAAACTAAAAAAATGCCAATACGTATATTCTCTGATTACTTTCTAAAATCGCAAATTCTTAATATGAAATAAGTTTCAATTCTTATTACTGTAGTGTATGATGTTAAAACCTAACTTAGTGTTAGATTATAGGTTATAGGAAAGCATTTTATGGTGTACGATAGCGAAGTTATTTTATTTATTGCAGTCCTATTTGCTAGTTGATAATCATAGACCGTAAATCAAGATTCTATATCAGAACTAGATGACCATATAAAGGAGAACGTTGAGTCATTTTTGATACTAGAACTAAAGTAGACACGTAACACATTTATTACTGTAAGAGTAGCTCATACCACTGTGACTAGTCAGAAAAAGCATTTATAAATACTGTTACAATTACAAGGATAAATTGTAAGTGATTTACTATAGCGCATGTTGTCGCTTACTTAAACCTAAAATAATTACAGAATAAGATAGAATACCGCTATGCGTATTATAGTAGAAACGCTACGATGAGTATACAAGTAAGCTCCTTATCGTTATTTAGGAGTTTTTTTAAAGTCAATAGTATTTGGCTTGAGTAGAATTTGTGTAGACTATCTTTATTTAAAGATTTAATAACGTTCTAATCTTCTAAAAACTTCAGAATTTCATGATCAATTTTACCGTAGGTAATAATTTTAAATTTAATATACCAATTCGCAATTGACGTAATGCTAACTTGAGTGCATATAATTTCATATCAAGACGGTCAGGCTGCGTGGGTTTCATGCATTTGGAATGGTAATGCTTCATTTTTCCTCATTAGTCTATAGTGGTACAGCTTACAGTCTACAGACTCTTACGTCGATGGATAGTATGAGTACTAAAATTAGACTAGTATTTGAACTACAGTATGACCAAAACTAAATAAAATTGAGTTTACTGAAAATACAAGTAGAACTGTGAATCTACCCAGAAATAAGTAACGTTAATTTAAACGATAAAATCTGGTGTAAGAGCCTCTCAAGCTTTAGATCATGGCACATTATGTTAAAATTTCGGACATGTAGGCCATCATAATAATAAATAAAATAAAATAGTCGCTAAAGGTAGTGCAGTTGGAAATTGACGTAGTTTATTAATACTAATAGCTAAACAGCCAATTTTTTTAAGTAGTAAATGTTACAGCTTTCTAATGTTATGATATACCCGTATTTACTATGGAAGGATTGCGATTAGAGTTGAAATTTAATTTCTAAACGTGAAACTCTCACACCTGTTATTCTACCGCTTGTATAATGCTAGAAATAAAAAGACAGTATTTTAATGCACGAAAGGAACGAGACATGCTGGAACTTTCGGTATACAGAAAATTAAATAGGCATAATTTTCGTTAGATGAATTTGAAATACTGTTATAAAAGTGTCTCAATTATTCGATCTAATCTAAAAATATATTTAAAAAAATAGAATGTTTAATATATGTATCATTGGAGTCAGAAATCAAATAATCTTTTATTACATAGTTTCAGCGTAGAGAGCAACAATATTTAACTACAATTTAAAGTACGATATCAAATCTTGAGCTCAAAGTAAATATCATATAGACTTACTTAAATATATTTAGTTCCGTCTATTAGGGTGAATAAAGTCGCCAGGGATTAAACCTGAATCATTCCATAAACTCCGCGATAGCCAATCTATATACTTCATCGCTCGAATCAAAACGCTTAAAAAATAACTAATCTGCTACTAATGTCTAATAAACTTATCAACATAGTCAAATATACGACATACCACTACTTGTATTAGAACATGGCTTTCCATAACTGCTCAACCTAAAGTACTGTTACAAAACAG
This sequence comes from Trichoplax adhaerens, assembly GCF_000150275.1. Taxonomy (NCBI): domain Eukaryota; kingdom Metazoa; phylum Placozoa; class Uniplacotomia; order Trichoplacea; family Trichoplacidae; genus Trichoplax; species Trichoplax adhaerens. The sequence continues at coordinate 1,389,334 of NW_002060953.1, read as the reverse complement.
CTTTGCAACAAGATGAAGTAATGCACAGTCAACCAGTCGATTCCCTGAACCACGTATCAGGGAACAGTATCTCATTCAGAAACACTTTTCCTACACTGATAGACTACAAAAAGACTTAGACACCTCGAATCTTACATTAAACACTAATCATAAGAACTCACTTTATTATACGATTTATCGCATTTATACACTCTTTTACAATAACAAAGACATCCTAGTTAGTAATATTAACGTTGAAACCTGATAATGGATCAAAAAACTAATTTTATATACCGCTACCTATTGAAGACAACAGTATTTACGAACGTAGGCATGGGATGACTAATACAAAATTGTCTGATTACAATATGTCCTATCACGGAACATTTCTACGATAATCTACAATCTACCATAAGTAAATTACAATCACAGTGATTTAAATTATAAGAAGATTATTCTCGATTCCCTAATTAAACTATTAATTTCAGAAGGCTGTATATATCACCATAAAAGCTAGTGCTATATTTAAATATCACATATCTATACTAGAAACTCTTCATATAAGGGTAAGTCAACAAAATTATTGTAATATATATGTTTCTACTATAGTCTCGATATTACAGAGTATAACACTGTAACTAGTACCTACTGCAACTTTCAATAATAGTTAATTTTGTTAAATTATCTTTATCAACGATTAGTAATGATTATATAGTTGAAATAGGAATATACTGCAAATCGGAAGGTTATTAGGTTCTAAAACTTAGTCTACAGAAATATGCAATTATTTGGATTACTTCTGCATTCAAACTGTAAGCGGATAGTCGATATTTCGACTTGGACGTTACGGCTGGCCACAATATGTATGGCTAAAGAATCGTTGTTTTATCGTTATAGCCTCCAATTTTGCTGTTAGCTTAACGTAAGAACATATAATTTTACTTTACTGTGGAAGTTAAGACGCCACGTAATGTAGCAATAGCACATGGGATAGAATTTATACACCAATGATATTTGTCTTACCTGTTAAAAATAATTATGAAGGTCAATCAGCATGTATATAGTTTATCTAGATTCACTTAGTGATCAACTCTCATGACGCACAAAGGTAAATCAATAGCCATCTTTTCCCATAACAATATCCAAAAATGAAGTATTTCAAGTGTTCTTATTGTACTTTTTACTGATGAAATAGGTTTTCGAGGTGCAGTAAATTTTATCATTTTTGATAATTGCTATTTGATAAATATCCTTTTATGTCAGTAATAAATACATCTCTGTTTATTACAGAATGCCTATATGCCAGAAATTAGAACTATCGTTGGTTAAAAATTGACTAGTTACAGCTCTTGTATTTACTTATTTACAAGAAAATTAATTAATACAAGGTTTTGAAAATATGGAAGAATATTTTGGAGCTAAATGAGAAGATACCCTATTATTAAGTTGCAAGGTCATGGTCACTAGAATATGTATATCTCGCAATTAGCTAACCAAAATCTTAATTATTTCAAAATCTTGCAGTAAAAAATATAATCTATAGACCGTTACTAAGCAACGGAAAATTATATAATTAAGAAATACTGCTAAAGGGCTCGTTTTCATAGTTAAAAATTTAAATATCTAAAGTTTATTCAATTCACACAGACGATTTTACTGTGCATTTCTGCTTTATAAATGATTTCTTGCATCTTATAACAAGATGCTTTGATAAATTAAGTGGATTCATTAAAATTGAAAATCTCAAATTTCAAGACCTATTCTATTAGTGCCTGAAAAGAAAGCAACAATAGCTACATTTTTATTCTAATTTCACCCATTAATCATCGCGTTTTATATTTTACAGGTTTACGTGATGAGCTATGGGGACGAGGAGTAATCCTTTGTTTATCAATCTTTATATCGTATAAAGATTGCAATGTGTTAAATTATTCGGAATTTTGCTCGAACTCATTGTAAGATAATAAAGTATATTAAAAATTCTAGTATAACATTATCATAGAATAATTCCAATATGCAACATATCTTATCAGATGCCTATTTCATCCCATTATTTCTTGAAAGTGATACTTTAAAGCCGATAGTCATATCAATTTTATTTCATTCAATTTTATTTATTCACTGTAGCAAAACTTAGCAAACTACAGAAATTGATGATTGTTTCATCTCCATGACAATATTTTCTTTTCGTCTGCTCTCCGAAATTTCTTTTTTAATGTCTAATTTTTACATAGTATAATTTATTATGGTTTTACATATTTGCCTACGTCAAACTCGCTAGACTTAATTAATCTATGTTAAAGGCAGCTTATCTGTCTATAATCCATAGTCTAAGTCTTCCGCCATTTGTATAAATTTGGGAATAAAGTTGATACAATGATTTATGATGTATTGAAAAATGTGTTTTATTGAATAAAAAAAAGTAGTTGACAAGAAAGCTGAAATTGCTATCAAACTTAGTTGTATTACCTAGAAGATAAGAAGGAAATTGAATTTTTGCATAACAAAGACTGCCATATTTTCTTTAATGCTAAAAATTAGGTAATTAAAAATTAATTATCTAGGCCACCATGATTTAAATAATTGATTACTGTTAAATATAAAGAATCAGCCTCTGCGAAAACTTTCGTTAATACTATTATCTTTCTTCAGTACATGGACACTTAACGCGATGTTTGATTCATTCTCGGAGATAACATCAAAATCTATTTGGCAATAAAGTTATTTTTTTGCTACGAACACAATAGTGAAAAAGAAAAATTTTGTTATATTCCTTTCGCACGCTATTATTTTATTTCATTTTAAGCTATATCACTTTCTTTTTTCAAGTTAAGATTATTATTTTTCCTAAATAGATCAAGCGTATGCTGCATTATTCCATACAAGATATACAGTACTCTAAAGGATTTATGGTGGCTAAATTTTGGTAAGAAATAGTAAACGAAATCGTTAAAGATAAGAAACATGGAAAGTAATAAAACCAATGAAACAGTACAGGGTCCGCAAGCTGATATTATTGGCATTTGTCTTGGCTCTACAACTATTGTCACCAATTTGTTTATGGTTTTGGTGATACTTTCTAATAAGAAACTAAAATCTGTGATATTTACAATACTATCCAGTATGTTTTTAGTTGGCGTTTTAAGTGCCTCCATTTATATTTTACCTCGTTGGGCATTTGCAGCATTTATCGGCGATTCTTTTTTCTGCTACATTTTACCAGCAGTGGGAACAGCATTTGTGATTAATCTAAATATGCATCAATGTCTGGTTTGTATAGATCGCTACATGGCGGTAACAAGACCATTTCAATATAAACTTCGCGCACAGACGAGATATGTCATTATCATATTATTGCTGGTTTGGCTAACGTCGATTCTAACAGCTCTTCTGCCAGCTACGGTTACTTTCGGGCAAGATCCTATCAATCAATGCCAAAGTCAATTGAATAGTACCGATTTGCGAATGGATTATTTAGTAGGACTAACAACTACATTTATACTCATGCCCATGGCTGTTATTGTATTTTGTTACCTAAGAATTTTTTATATTATTAAATCTAGAAGCAGCATTATATTTCATCAAAAAAACAACGTAACTCAATATAAATCTAATATGATCGCAAAAAACATTAAAGCTGCACAACAAATGGCTGTTATTACAACCTTCTACATCATAGCTTTCTTACCGTTTATAACTGTTTATCTAATGTCGCATTCTAATCCAAAATTGGGCCGTAGCCTTGCTTTAATTTTAAGATTACTCTTTATTGTAGCCTTTGCTGTACCGGCTATTAATCCTATTCTATACGCATATTATGTTACTAGCTTGAGGGAAGCCATAGTAAGTACACTACATCAATCAAATAGCAGTCGAATTCGCGTTAAACCAGGAAAAAATACTACATATTCTAGTAGCAAGGTCATGGGAGAAAATAAAGCCTGTCCGTCATCAAGTGTAAAATAAAACTCTTGGCTGTATAATATTGTTGTATTCTATGATTTTATATCAATATTGTATTCGCGCGCTAATTTAAGGTATAATAGTCTGTTACATCATTTTTTTAGTGAGATTCTATTTGCGTGGTATACCGTAGCTACGATACTGCTGTAAAATGCTCCTAACATTACTGATAATGTTACAAAACTTATATTCCCAAATGCAAATTTGGATTTAATCTATGAACTATATAAAAGTTTAAAATTATAATGATCATCCTAGATTAGATACTGATATATATTACTGCCAAAAAGGTAGCATTAGCTGTGTTCTAGTCAGTCCATATTCTAATCTAAACGATACATTGCCATAGTTATTGAGAGTAAAGCAAACGGTCGCATAGTTTATCTCTGAACTATTTAAAGAGATATTAAAGATGCAAAATCCTATTACAATATATCTGATTTTAATTTAAGCAAATAATATTCCTACAGGAATGTTTGAGTTTCAATCTATTATTTAAATTTTCGTTGATTCATTGAGTTGATAGAATGTTGCATCATATTTCTAAAAACCATGTGATAGAATAATCATGATGGTAATGAACATTTAAAATTAATAATGCAATTTCTAATCACTATTCTTATCAATCGCTTTGAACTTATCAGCCATTTCTTGGTAATTTAACAAATGATATGTTTGTCTAAAAATTGTTGTAAAATCGGATGTAAGTCAAATTTATAAATGAGATTCAGTCTTTAATTTAAGTGAACTCTTAAATAAAAGTCCTTACTCATAATTTATAACGGAATTATGCTGCGTTTCTAATAGCAATTTTTGCTAATACTATCGTTAAATTAGAACTACCTTCTTTAAATTCATAAAAGGAATAATGAATTTTTCGGGATGTGCAGATTACATGCAGTACTTATAAATCTGAATAACTAATATGAGCATCTGCTTTGTTAATATTTGTGCTCGTGATCAGTTTTTGTAATACGAGAGAATTTAGTTAAGAAGATCATGTAGGTAAAAGGCATGGTTTGCTAGCAGTCAAATGTTGACTAGTCTATCTATATTTCGTATATTTTATGAAAACTAAACCTAAATCTTTGTATCATCATCAACGGTCTCAAATATTGTTAAAGTAGATATTACTGCTCCATGGTTTAGGTACTTAAAAAGCAGAGAAACAGCATAGAAGTTCTTTAACTTACAGTACTTCGAAATGTTTTTGTAAATGTATATTACCAACTCTAGTTATTATATTAATTTCAGAGTACTGCTATCTTTGGTTCCTTTAGAGGCTAAACATCATGTAGCTGATCCTTCTAACGTCAACCGGATTTTATTTGAATAAAATTATTTTAAGATGGCCTCAAATAAATAATTATATTTCTGCAAATCATTTGGAATTTTTTTTTTGATATTATTCACTATCTGTATAACGTCGAAAATTAAAAAGAAAATAATGGAAGAGATAAATCTTAGCATTTCCTATAACTTTAGTAGATTTGAAGTGAGGATAAAATCGCAGGGTGGTGTTGTCTCCTATATTTACCCCAGTGTAATGTAACTAGTATTGTGATTGTAGACTATTAGCCGTGTTTAGTATAATGTACGGTACATATTTATCCTAAGAGATATTTGGTAGCTATAAATATAGACTGTAGTGGTAGAGACTCTATGCTAGAGTACAGATGGCTATATACATTAAGGTGTTGAGTTACTAATAAGGCTAAAGGTAAAAATAGAACTGTAAATTATATATTGGGATATGGTTAATTCATTGTACTTTGGCTGGTGTGAATAATATCTACGCAAGTACTGTAGTCATATCCATATTGGATTAATGAAGGTCCGCAGTAGAATAGTCTTACTAAGAATAATTTAACTATGTGTAAAATAAGGTAAAAGTTTGCCATGCGGATTGTAGCTGCGAATGCTACGGAAAGTATAAAAGCATGCAACTTTATATTATTCTGTTAGTTCGTTGTAGAAGTCTTTAGTAGTAGTATTCGGCTAAAGTAGAGCTGTGCGTAATTAATCTTTGTATAAGATTCAATAAAGCCCTTATTTTTCTAAAATTTGGAATCTCGTGATTGGTATATATCACACCCAGCTTGTAGCTGATAAAAAGGAAAATTTCAGGAATCGTCTACTCGAATTGATTCCGACTTTTTTAAGATAACCTTAAAAGGCAAAGAACAAATGTGGCTTTAGAATTAATTTGCTATTCATTGATTTTAATTTTAAACATTTAAACATTCTTGTTGATTGTTCATATAGCGAACAATTTACCAAGCTTGCTATTATGTCAATATAAGTTTAGCATAAGTCTAAAAAAATAAGGAAAACTCTAGTTTCGCATGTGTGCACGCAGTAGCTTCTCGGGCAAATTCTCTACATGGAATCTAAATCATATCAGAATTTTATTTATGAGCCTAGATATTACAAACAGTTATTTATATGGTGTAGAAACTCGAACAAAAATACCTGGTGATATAATGTGCAAAGCTAAATGTAGTTGCTGCATATCACATTCTTATCTGCATGTATACGTGCAATATATAAGCGCAAAGGATTGGGGATATAACGAACTTTATTATGTGTTCAAGATATAAGTGATTTAAGGATAGATTAATAAGATCTTGTATAAAGAGAAAAAAATTTACAGCTCTAAGATATCGAAGCTCTATATTTGTGTTACAAATCAGCTTCCTCACAAAGATAACGTAAAACAAATCTCCAAATTACTCTTGTCTCCAGGATTCAGTATCCCTTAACTGTCTTACAAGAATTTAGATGCCTTTGCTTCTACGTTAAAAGAACTGTATGACTTTTCTTCTATTAAACTATCTGCCGAGCTTAAATACCCTTCGTCAACAGCTATCACGTATGATTCGTAACAGTTCATGAAATTTAGCTCATATTGGATAGCTAAATTAAAACAGATATTATTCATAATTTTGGACATGTACTGAACGATTTTACATCATTAGACTACAGCATGTCCACGCACAGAATTATTTATGGTATCATCTATAATTGAATATCTTCAGGATATCCATTACAAGCGTTACAAGACATAACACTATCATCAGTCAATATTGGTTACCTTATGAGAACTTTTACTACAATACAGCATAGTTTACTGTAACAAAATAATAACTAACGCAGTTCTAACTTTAAAGTCATCATTACTTTTTTCCATATGTAACTGTTAAACTTTGAATTTAGTCATTTACCCTTCACGGTGGTTCATACCGTGACAATTTGTCTTATATATTTACGAATATAAGCAAAAATTTTCGAATCACATTCTTAGATGTCATTTTATACTCATATACTGCAATAAAATTTTTTGCAACAGTTATATACTCTGGGAACTAAGATCAATTTGTTTACCATAACTTAAATGTACCCATATTTTATGTCTGTTTATTATTGCTAACTTTAATCCAATTATTTTTACATACAATTTAGTTCTAAATATATCTTCACAGCTGCAATAGTGAGAATTACGGCTTTTCTAGTACTTTTATTACGCTTTATAAGACTTGAGAATTTTTATAGTCCTTTGACTACTGAAGGAAACATAGCTAGTAAGCAAATCTTACAACACAGTATACTTTAATAAATTAAATCAATAAAAGCCTTGATATCATCACAAGTCAAACTTGAGTAGTTAATATTTTGAGATCGTGGCAGTTTGTGTTGTAGTATAACGAAGATTAAAATTTTTATGCTTAAGTCTTTCATGGTAGCTTGTAATTTGCTTGCTACCCATTAATATTTCAAGTCGATGTAATGATAAAAGGTTCGATTTACGTGAGCAACTTTAGAAATAGATGGATGAAAGACTTGCGTCTAGTTGGACAAATCTTTGATACGTCACAAGATAGCTTTCATATGAATTTAGTATGCAGACCTGTGCAACATCTTTTGGTGAAAGACAGGTATTTAATTTTTATTAACATGAAATTTCTATTTATATAAAGTTGAGCTCAGTGTCAGGATAACAGCAATAACTTGCTTGCGAGCAAAACATCAATATTTTAGTAGAAGGAATTTTTTGCAATACTCCGTTTATTTATTGATATTATTTTAGTATTAAATGAATCTTACCTGATTTCGTTAATATATCAATATGCTGCATTATCACCAGAATTATCTTTACTTTTTACAGGTTACCGACAACGTAATTAATAGTACTATTCTATACTTGTTTTTTAATAGATACAGGATGTTAAAGCAAATTTTTATTTATAATTATGATGCAATCAGCTTCGAGTATAATATCAGTTTTAGCTTACTCGTATGCTGTTTTTCTCAGTGCTGACGAAGTCTAATAGGTTGATCAATGATTTTCTGTACATTTAGTACAAGTGCTATAAAATTATATACCAATATCGAAGATATCATGACAAAATTAGCTGTAATCATTAATTAGCCAGGAAATTTGCTCTATATTACTGTGGGAGACTATCTCATATGCCTTGATTCCTTCACTTCATTTTTAGAGAAAATGGCTCCTATACTTCTATACTATTTAATTGAGGTTTAGGCATAAAATTGTAAAACCTATCAATTAATTGCATTATTTATATTCGATTCGTCAACCAGAATTCAGAAATGAAAGCTCGCTTTGATATTTTTTAGTTTTCTTCTGAGCTAGGTCAATTATTTTAATATCTATTAACCAGTGTACCGAATAAGGTCAATTACTTTTGCATAACGCCTAACAGTTACTATCAAGTTCTAAATTGCAAGGAATTCATGAGAGCACTAAAATCAAATAATAAGTGTAAAGTGTAATAATCTAGCTTTTAACACCGTGACTATTATAATGGATTACAAATAGCAATAGAAAGAATGTTAATAGTTTCATTATTTTATATGATCCTATAATACTATAAGGCTTCTAAGAGTACAGTAATATCTAATAGACTATATCATATGATTCCTTTATTTTTTACCGTAAATAGGTGGTTTCGACAATGGATAGCACAGAATATCTGATTTTATTTATATCAAGAGGTATCAAGTTAATATTTCTTAACTGTAAGCGTTTAATCAAGTTTGCAGTTGTAAAGTGACTTAGTATTATCATTGCAGACTATCAGGCATGTTTAGGGTGATATACGATAGTATCATTTTTATCTCATGATATATTTAGAAGCCCATAATTATAGACTGTAATGACAGACTCTGCTAGAGTACAGATGACTATATATAGTAGGATAATGAGCTACTAATAAGGTTAGGAGTAAAAATAGAACTGCAAATCATATATTAGGATATGATTCGTTTATTGCACTTTGAGCAGCAGGAATAATGTCTACACAGTTGCTGTTATCGTTTCCATATTGGATTAATGATGAGAGGCAGTAAAAAGGTGTTACTAATAATGATTTAATTAAGTTTGAAGGAAGATTAAATATTGCTACGCTGATTGTAGATGTGAATACTACAGAGTATAAAGCAAGCGACATTAGATTATCTGATTGTTCTTTGTAAAACTCTTACAGTAGCTGTATTCGTTAGAGTAGAGCTTCGTGTAGCTAATCTTTGTTTTAGATCTACTAAAGTTCTAGTTTTCTACAAATTTTGAATCTTAGTGATCGGATTTACCCCAATAGTATTGGAACAGGTAAAATATTGACTAATTGAAATATATTCCTCCTCATTATGTGGCGATAGACATACTATGAATGAATGATCATTAATTTTCACAAAGTAAAAATTATATAATAGGGTAACGCTATATCTAGCGTATTATTGTAATTGGTAAAACCTGTACCTTTACCAAATGATCAAAACTCTTAAATATTTCTTATCCATTAATGAAATCTTAGCTGTCAATTTCATTGATGTCGTAAAAATGTCTTGGCATATGAATTGAATGCCGCTAAAGAAATATTTTTTATTCGATTTCGGGATTGTAAGATAAAATTAATTAGCATAGTACAATCCAGTACTCAACCTCTAACTTTCTTTCTTTAGATGGCGTTACTAAAAAGCGGTCTTATGGTAACAAATATAAAATTTTAGACGTCCTAAACACAAGTATGGATTACGACGTTTAAAAAGTATAAATACTTTGTATTATTAACAATAGATTTAATTCTCACGAAACTGTAGATCCAGCAAGTCATTGAATTAATGACCGGTTCTAAATTATTGTAATAAAAACAGCCTTTTCTAATATTTTATGAATTCACAAACATGTTCTGTAACTTTGTCGGTACATTATTGTTTCGGAGTGCTACAACCTCTTACAATCATAGAGAAGAAAACTGTTGTACCTATAACTACGGCAAAAATGTGCCTTGCAAGAGGTCAGATAATAAAAATAAAGAGCTAAGTATACCTGAGAGTATGGAAGTATTGCTGTTATTCGTTCAAAAGACATCAGGGAGTTGAAAATAATTTTCCGTTACTCTATTTAACTATTATATTATATTAATTAAATTTTAAAATTTTGTGTAATTTAAATTTAACGGCATGTATAGTACACATGCACTGTTTATACCTTTAGCGCATAATCTAGTTGAAAACATAGATACGATGATTTCATGTTATTCTAAATGTATAGTTATAAATTTATTGATGATATATACTACTGCAAAGCTGATTTTTAAGGGTAATGGTTTACGTTAATTAATATTAATCGCTTTAATTTTGTATTGAAAAATTTTAGACGCTTTATTTTAATGGATGTGATACACATATAAATAAGATTCAGTTATTGGAAAGCAATAGCTGTTCATTAATAATTCAAATTTTAATCGATTGCAATTTAATAAGTAATACTTCTACAGTGTAATATTTATAAGTATGTGAAGTAATTATTCAACTAGTTTAATGTTTCTTTTAGCTGTAAATGGAAAAAATAATCCATATTCAATACTGTGCTTTATTAAATTACTTATTTAGCTATTTTAAGTTACATATTCGGCTATTTTCGATGACAATTGTCCTACGATAACGGTACATGCGATTTAAACGTTTTAAATATTTAATTCTCTTCATATTGTAACGATCTGCCTATAATCGATTTAGAGTAAAACAATTTTTAGTCAAAATATCAGTAAAATTAAGATAGTTCTTGAAATTTATATCTAGAATAATATTAAAATTGATTAGTTCGAAACATGATTCTGCATAGCTATGAACATGTGTGAATGCAGTATATTTATTGAATTTACTTTGTATCAGATTTCAAATCAACTGTTATAAAGCCCGATAAACTGAAGAATCATCGGTTCTTTTTTGAATTTATTTCATCTACGACGCCTTGTAAAGATAGTAGACGTACGATTTGCAAATAAAACAAAAGTTCGTACTGCTGTGTATTATAACTGAATTAATTGCTTTTATTTCTTTGTAAGGCTACATGATATAATAGATGGCAGAAAAACAAATATAATTAAGTTAGGTACACATTTAAAAGTCTTAAACTATTGATTTAAAGTATAGCCACACGTCACTTCGTAGCAAATTTGTAATTGACAAAAATTCAGTAGCTAATATATTATTGAATCACCAATATAATAAATTTTCGGAGAGCACATCTTTAATTTCTGCGTTGAAATCTAAATAGATGAATTCGCTAGATTATGTAATTCATATCAATATCAGTCTATTTAAGTTAAACGTCAATTATAAACAACAGCTGCTAGATAATATTTATTGTAGAAACTTAGATACATTGTTATTCGTATTATGGAGCCATTATCTTTTGGCAAAAGGTTAGAAAAGAATTTTGAAGGTTTCAGTTCTATTGTGTGTTGAAGACTATTGAATGCATCTAGCCTAATTTCAAATAAAACAATAATTTCCAATATCATTATATTAGTATTGCTGAAATTGAAATGTTCAAAATGTTACAGTTCATGCTAAAAATTTTAGTCATAGTTTAAGCCAGGTAATGTAATACGTTTTCTACCTGCTATTTAGTAAATCTATCAATTTTAGATTAATTAAATTCTTTGTAGCAATGTAGCGTAAAGATTAAATGAAATAGTATAGTATATTGGATAATTAACCATCAAACTGCAAATATACAGTAAATGAAATACAAGTTAAATTAAGTTTTATGCAATATATACTAGAATGTCTTTAGTTCTTCATGCAAAGACTAAATAAAGTATGACTGATTATTACCGATTAACATAAAATACATTGCAGTATGTACGGTTATATTACTTTGTATGCAAATTAAGTTTCGATTAATAAGCATATAGGAGGTGTAACAAATCTCTCATTAGTGATAAATACAACCATCAGATAGTCTTTACAAAACGATTAAATTTAGAGATCTCGCTGCTGTTTCAGGAATCTTGTAATATAGTGAAACTTAATTTTAGAAGTAGATATTCGAAAAATTTTTAGTTATAAGGTCTTTTTCTTTCATTAATCCTAAGCTGATCTCCTTTCCATGGATGCATAACTATCGACGAGAACATAATCTAGATCTTTTTACAGTGAATGCTAGATTAAATCATGTAATAAATCCAAACTGATGCCTCAATATTACTCAATAAACTATAAATATCTATCATTCTGGGAAAATATAAAATGAATATAGTAATGGTTAGAATCTGGAAACAAAGTTGAAGTAATAATGTATTGGCAGCTGTCACAAACCAGCTTCGCGACAAAGTTAACGTGAAACAAATCTGCACTATACTATCATCTACGGGATTCAGTATCCCTTAACTACCTCACAAAAATTTATACACCTTTGCTTCTACGTTAAACAACAATAGAACTCTGCCTCATTCAACTATCTGCCGAGCTTCAACATCCTTCAGCAGCAGCTATCCCATGTATGAGTCATAACAGTTCATGAAATTTGGTTCAAATTGGATAGCTAAATTAATACAGACATTATTTAGAATCTTAGACATGTACTGAATGATTCTAGATAATTCAAATACGGTATGTCTATAGTAGCCCTATCTTTAAATCTGCAAGAACTGATTCTCTGTTATATCTGTATTATCTAAAACATTAGGAATGTAAGAAATGGAAACTCTTGAATTTTAGAGTTGGTTTTTCTTGAATACCATTACAATATCTTTTAGCATTGTTGAACTGGTGAAAGAATAAATATAGCGCCTCATTTATTTTTAACTTATTTTGTACTGTTGCAATAAAAATTAATGCATCACATAAAATTAGGACATTACAATTTCTATATGAGTTTAGCATAAATGAATTCAGGATTTCTCTTTTAATAAGTAAGGACTTTCGATGCCTAGATTCATGAACTGATGACACCAGGCCAAAGAAGTTAATTAATTATTAGTTTGACATACTATAAACCTTAAAATGACCAACTAAACCGTTACTTATAGTCTAATGCAACGGCTAGAAAAAAATTTAAAACCAAATGTATGATTCGAATAAAATAATGCATCTCAAGTGATTTAAAGGATATTGCTCATATCTGTTCACGCCAATGTATTTGTCTAAGATGTTATTGATATGCACTAGTGTCACAACCCTCACTTGTGGCAAAGGAAAGTAAAGAACTCTAGTGTAGTTACTTAAAACTTGGGTTATTTCTCCCAGTACTTTCAGTTTCTATGAGAGAAGTATTTGAGAACTCGATTTCTCGGCTGATCTCCACAGACAACTGACTAATTATTACACTATTCTTCACGATATGAGTCTTGCCGTTTCTTGAGCAATTACCTTCTTTATTCTACAAACACACGCGCTTAAATAGGTTTCTACAGTGAATTCCAATATTAACGAGTGAGAATTCATGCTTTACAAGTTAATATTAATTAGTATAATACCATTACTAAATATACATGTCGATATTCTCAGACTTAGATAGCTACAAGCTATCAGGTGTTAAGACGCTTAATCTTCATCCATATACAGCTCAATTTTTAGAGATTAACATACCTTATAAACCTACAGTAAATTAACTGCTAACAACTTCTATTTTTATCTCATTTCTACCATCCTATTATCAGCACAAGCGCATAAAA
>NW_002060953.1:1374416-1375356 GCF_000150275.1 Trichoplax adhaerens | reverse complement strand
AAAACAAAAATGGAGAGAAGTATAAACCGAACAACCTTACAAATACTTAGCTTTAAGTATTATTAAAATAAATGACAGACTTAAAAACTGTCAACGACCAAACAACCTTTCAAAAAGAAGAACGTTTTAACTTACGACAATTCGACCCCGAAGGCCTTTTAAATTCAACAAGTTCTTCAAATAAAATCTTCTTCTACTCTCCCCCTAAATTTTCTAATTGCACTATCATTTATAGGCTTCGTAGAGCCGTCAGAGGTATTTAAAACTAAACATTTGCTAACCAATCGCTCTTAAGATCCGTTTTACAAAACTACTTTGCACCATTTAAGAAAACAAAAATCATTCAAAGTTCAGACACAATTTACCCTACGATTCCCTTACAAAACACTATAAAAGTAATAAGCTAACTATAAAAATACATCAAACTTCATTTCTAACATAATTTCTATCATTAATACACTATAAAAAGCTAAAAATCAACCTTTAAACATCAAGATTTAGTCATAAAAACAACATTCTAACTACCTAACAATCAACACAACCTCTGCCAATTTCCATCTTATTTTCTATTTTCCTCACTAAATCTCCTAATGTGACTTCAAGTCACGTCATAAAATTCCAAAGTTTCAAATTCATAACAAAAAGTCCAAATCTCAAAAATCAACTCTTACGATATTTTTCATGAACAAAAATCCAAAAATTAAAACAGAAAAATTATAATTCAGACATAAATTAAAAATAAACCCGACCGGTTCCAAAACAGGAAAATTATATCGGACACAAACCCGATCGGTCCCAGAATCCGAAAACTATATCGGACACAAATCCGGAAAAATTCGCTTTTTATGAAGATCACAGTAATCGCTTATCAAAAAAATTTATATGACTACTACGACTACTTTTCTGACATTAGTACCGCTTAGTATTCGCGAGTATTGAC
>NW_002060953.1:1324901-1374366 GCF_000150275.1 Trichoplax adhaerens | reverse complement strand
TCAGGATTTCTCCTTTATAAGAACTTTCGATACCTAGATTCATGAACTGATGACACCAGGCCAAAGAAGTTAATTAATTATTAGTTTGACATACTATAAACCTTAAAATGATCACTAAACCGTTACTTATAGTCTAATGCAACGGCTAGAAAATAATTTAAAACCAAATGTCTGATTCGAATAAAATAATGCATCTCAAGTGATTTAAAGGATATTGCTCATATCTGTTCACGCCAATGTATTTGTTTAATATGATATTGATGTGTACTAGTAGTAAGCTTTACTAGAAAAATTACGTTATAGACAGCTTTCTGATAGATATGCAAAAGGATGCTTAATTATATTAGATCTACAGTATTTCGTCTAGTATGAAGGGATGCAACAATGAAGATAAAACGATTTCTACGCTTGGTAAGTTATTGAAACTCATTCACGATCAGAAATCTCAATTGCTGTAAAATCGAAGAATCTTAAAGCTAACGTTAATTAATAACTAATGAGGTTTATCTTTGGTTAATTAAGATCAATTTTAAATATATGACTAATGTTAATATTAATCTCTGGAACGTCTAAAGTTTAGAAATTCTAATATTAGGATTGCTTTGGAGCTCAGTATCTAGAAACAAAACATTTCCTTCTATATTTTAAAGTTAAAAATTTTGAAACAGAGATCTGCCCTTTACCAAGTCTGTTTTTATTTTTGTATTCTGTAAGCAATTTTGAAACATAAATATAACAATATGAAGGCATGTAATAAGATTTTTAGGATTAATGAAATATGATGTAAGCAAATACAATATTGCCTATCTGGCTTTAAACAGTCGGTTAATTCTATTGGTTTAAGCCCGAAATCTTAATGGCCCAAAAATTTTCTTGGTTTATCCTCACGAATTAACTACTTACAAAATATCAGATAATTTCACACAGCGTGTACCTAATACCAATCTAAATAGTTTTAGAATCAATAAGTTTGATGAGAAAAATTATCGGAAGATAAATTTTCTCAAGCAAGACTAGAAGAGAGTAAGGCTTATAATTTTTAAGAAAGTTCTAATATGAATTATACTACAATTGGCATAAATTTAGTTAGACGACAATTATGGTCAAAGCTAACATTCTTTTAAAACTATTACACGCTTATCCTGTCAATACTTAAGGAGATGAAGACATTTATCGAGTCTAAAATAAAATTTTCACAGAAATATATTATGGTTAATTATTTAACGGCTGTCACAAATCAGCTTTGCGATAAGATAACGTAATGTACGATCAATAGGTCAATTCCTTGAACCACGTATCAAGGAACGATATCTGCACTATCAGAAACACTTTTGCTCTACTAGCAGGCTACACAAAGACTTAGACGCCTCGTATTTTACGTTAAACCTAAGTTTAAGAATTAACTTTATTACACGATTTATTGCGTTTATATACTCTTTCTCAATAGTTCATGAGTCATAGTTAGTACATTTAACTTTGGAATCATTCATTGAATTAGTCATTAATTTCAGCTGCTGCTTCCTAATGCAGACAACAGTATTTACGAACATAGACATTTGATGACTAATACAGAAAAGTCAAATTATGATATGTCCTATCGCGGGATATTTCGAAGATAATTTACAATATACCATAAATAAGTTACAATCACAATAATTCGGACTGTAACTAGATAATTCGCATTCCCTAATGTAGCTATTAATTTCAGTATATGTATATATGTGTCACTGTCATAAAAAGGCAGTGCTATATTAAAACAAAGCATATCTAAATTAGAAGTTAACTAAATAAGGATAGACTAACAAAATTATCCTTGCATAGATATTTCTACTCCAATGCAGTATACAACACTGTCACAATGGTACACATCTACCGTTGGTACAGCAAAAAATGAGTAAATTATCAAAGCAAGAACTATTGTCGTATTTGATATTCACGAGCGAATAATGTGATAAAATCAAAAACAAAATAATGTCAGTTCTTATCTAATTATCTTTTTGATGTATTTGTAGAATGCATTATTGATGTAGTTAAATACTTATACCGACTATGTAAGACCTCTCTTATGGCATCTAGAAAGTATCCATAGAGTAATGGATTAACTGCTGGATAGGAAAATGCAATATAGCGACTGATAGCGGCAAAGTAATTACGAAACCAAGTTGGTAAACTGCAGAATGAATCAATATTTTGAAAGCTAAATAACATTACTTGAAATGTAATTAAGAATGGAAATATCATTGCGATAAAGATTATAGCTAGTATGGACATTTGTATTGCTGCTTGATTAGTTTTAGAGCGTAGTTTCGAAATTTCTGTCACTTGAACAAATGCCTTTTGGCTAAATATCGTACGTTTCTTCTTATAGATATAGTGATAAATGTAACAATAGCAATAAACTATGATAGACGTCGGTACAATAAATAATACCAAATGGTATACGAGAAAGAAATTAGCTTCATCGATAATATTGTAACCTAAAATGCATTCATTAAGGCTTAGCTGCCGAAAAGTCATGATTGGTATCGCTGCAGTGGTGAAAGAAATAATCCAAATTAACAGGACGATAGCTATGCAAAATTTTCTATTATTTATATCTCGATATTTTATAGGCCATCGAACGGCAATATATCGATCTACACTAATTAAACACTGATGCAGATTATAATTTGATAATAGGGCTAATCCTATGATTGGCAATATTGAGCAAATTAAGGGAATGTTGATGAAAAAGTCAGTTGAAAATAGTGGCAAAATATATAAAGCTCCAAATAAAATTCCAATAAAAAATGAACTGGTAATGATGATATTTGATGATCGTTTGGCCGATTTCGTAAATATTAAGGAAGAGAATAATATAAAATTATTGATAATTGCTAAAGATCCCACCGTGATCCATAGCGATAAATTTTCTGGTATACTATATTCGCTCAAACATAGAATATCTGCAGTTGAGTTTTTCGTAGTATTGTTGGCCATTTTGAATCAATTTTCAGGGAAATTATATTTGACAGTTGCAATATAACGCAATCTAAATTATAGCAATGTTATTTAAATGTTTTTGATGCTATAATTTGCAATTAATACCTGAATTAACTTCTTAAATAATTTATAGTAAATTATATTCCAAAAGTGTGTACTATGAATAAAAAGGCTATATTTTTGTAGTGCTACAAACTCAATGACTTAACAAATATAATATGCTGTATCATTCAGTTCTTCCTTAACTTCTATGATATAATAATGTTTAATTTCCGTATCTCATACATTGCTAAAAAAATATTTGATTTTAAGCATGTTATTAAATAGTATCAAAGAAAAATTTAAGTATATATTGCTCAACTATCGGAAACTATGCGTTTTCATACTATTGTGCCTATACCGAAAACTGTTTAATTAAGGCTCCTAACTAAGCTTAAAATTATTTTTCGAATGCAAAAGTACAAGTTCATTGCCGTTGTATGAACTTGTAAGTGCCTCTTACCTTATCACACCCTTTATTGATATCAATATTTTACCATTAGCGCTATTATAATTTATCTGAAAAAGTGTGGATCTCATTACAAATGTAAGTTAGATCTAGAATTTAGTTGCACAAATATTTAAAAATAAATTTAATAAAAGTTACGATTATGCTAGTGTTGGGCGTTAGCCACTGATTCACTCGCAGTAATAAAATATTCAATAATTTTAACCTGCGTTGCCTTTATCTAGTTACATTCGATAGCAAAATTAAAACATTAATGGTGATTCGTATACTCTTATTGCAGACATTTTCGCTGTAGGACTACCAAACTAGTGGTTAACGGTAAATTGATGTACTTATACATACTTAGAATTTTTTTAATTTTAAGTTCCAAAAATGGTTAATCATACATACGAAAATTAAAAGCGTAATTACGTTTTAAGTTTAAATCTTTGATTAATAATGAATATTTATGCCATTGCTATGTTATGAGCTAGGAATAGCCCCCAACTTTCAACTAGGTTTGAACGGTAGTTTTCTAACCTATACAACTGTTATATGAAGTAACAGTTAGTTAGTATTCCTAGGCAGGTAGGATTTAACATCGTGAGATCTCCAAACTTTCTAGAAAATTACAATCTAATTTTTTTATCGGCGAAGTCGCTGCTTATATGAGTTTCGGTAACTAAAACTGATTTAACTACACAAGTCACTTCATCTATTAGAAATAAATCAAATTAATATTCTTAAGAAATTTTATCTGTACAAATTAAATTATAGGCTAGCCCTATTAAATATGTTGTATCGGCATTAGATTAATAAATTCTCGATATTAGTTTAACAAACACATATTAGGGTATCCTATTGAAATTTAGATATTGCACTTCAACTTCAACATCATTGGAAAAGATACAATCTAGTTAAACTAGTTGGCAATTACTATTTTAGTCTATCTAATCCTAAATTGAGGATTGCTAATACATCAAGTGTTAGCAACTAAAGTTACAATTGAGGAAACCGTAAAATTTCTAAGATATAAACATACACAGAACGTAATAGAAATAACGTTCAAACAACAAGTTTCATGACACCCTATTACTAGGCATTGTCTATATTTGGATTGTTTGGGTCTTCCATTTTAATTCTAATCATAAAGGTAGCATTTGTACGTTCATTGCTTAGCAAGATATAGGAAGTATGTATCTCGATATGGTAGCAGAGTTTAATAGTTCTAACTTAGTTAATATAAATTCCATAAATTTTATAAGATTAATATTATTTATCATTTCTAACAGATGCGATTTTTCTCTCCTGTGCGAGCTAGCATACTTATGCCAATAGTACCGCATTAAAGGATACAGTTACTTTTATTCATGTTTAGTAATTGAATGATCTATTATATAGGTGTCTTGGTAAATACCTAAAGAATTAGCAAAAAGAAAGTTAGAACAGTCACAAAGCACATTTAAATTTAATGCAGTAGTTTTCAATCTGGAATACTGATATGGTGAATACATAATTATCAGCCAGTTGTGGCCGTGTGAAATATTATTATCCATTTAAGATAAATGATTAATAGTAGCCATTAAATTATTGCCATGAATATTTTAGTATGAAATATTAATGGCATTATATAATTTATCGTCATAGAAAATACGGTAAATGATGTTGATTAATTTAAGAAATAAGGACTTTAAAAGAAACTATATTATAATTTTAAGCATTTTTATACTATTACAAAATCCTAAATAAACATATTACAATTGAGAAATCTTGCTAGACATTTTGATATAAGGACAATGCAAATACACTTTAATTACAATATCGTTGGTATCATAAATAATAAATTTTATAACTTAGAAAATAATATGTATTTAGGAAGAGATTTTCTAACATAGAAAATTTGTTTATCTTAAAAATTAAAGAACATACACACGTTATTACATAATTACTGCTGTCAAATATATTCAATATAATGGATGTTGCTTTGCTACAAGATTGATACCAAAATCACGAATAATATTTCGAGAAAAAAATTAATAAAAATAGGATTAAGTTTAAGAACTTAATTACATGCTCAGTAGGTTTTAAACCCAAACTTATGAACAGCGACAGCCAAATTAACCTATAAATGTGCGCATATTGTATTTTCTATATAGTTGAGATCTATTTTTGTTCAATTGAAACATTGTTGCTGACCGATAGTGCTGACTTTGTATCAAAGTTATTACTAACTTTTTTTATCTCAATGTTGGATCATGACACATAACATTATTAAAATTCCTATTTTAATTCGTCTGATAACGGAAGTAACACGAATGATAATTTCGTTTATAGTGTCAATTGCAACATCTACTGTTTGAATATCTAAGTAGATAATTTGCTAAATTATTGTTCTATTAAAAATTATATAGAACAATAAATACTTAATAGTTTATCTTTATACTGAGTATAAAAAGGGATAAAAATTATATTAACATTAAAATATAGAGACGCCCTTAATTCGGTTTTTAATTAAAGTTGCACAGAATGGGTATTAAGTAATTGCCTTATACCGTCTCAAAGCCTACTGTTTATGATAAATTGCCTTAGTGACTTTCTGATCCTATTCATATTATGTATAATTATGCAATTGTTTGTTTTAGCACTACGCAATAAAGTGTACTGAACCAGCTCACGTGCTCAAGTCGAGTTGTCCCTGTATTGATCTGTACAGTACGGTACTGTTACAAATCTCCTTTGTAACAAGAAACCGTGTCTTTAACACTATCTTCACTAGTACTCGTGTTCCCAACTAACTTAGGGACCTATTGTAGTTGAACTAACTTTCAGCTATACAAATAAGCTACTAATGAGTAATAGGTTTAAATACTGCACTTTTTTTTCGTTAAACTTAGTTTTAAAATGTACTAAAGAAAACGTAAGAACATTCTCAGCAATAATGGTCAAAAGATCTCGCAAGTGACTAACTGGAACTGAACAGCTAAGCTAGTGCTCGGCTTTTTATAGTCTCGGCCAACGCCGATGGTGCACTTGTGAATATTCTTGACATAGCGACTTACACTGTGCAGTATATATATATCCTATTGTAGCAAGTAAAGCCTTACGGTATTGCAAAGTAATTAGACCTTACACTTAAGGTGTTATTAATTAACGTTTACTGACTAAGCGTGTTAGCTCCGACACGTCAACAATAATGAACTTTCTGATACCTTGGCAATAGCAAGTACTTATTAATAAACATTAATATCTAATAAGTTACTGGAGCAAACAACAATTTAAATGAGATATTTTAATTAACATAGCAATTAATATTTCGGAGCATGGCTCCGTAACAGGTACTAACAGTATACTGTTCCGTAAGTTATTGTTAGAATTTTTAACAAAATCTGTTGCTACAAATATTTCAAAACGGGATTAATATACGGTATAATTACGGTATTTTTGAGCTTTATATTTTAACGTCATAAGGTTTATCAATTTCAATCGAATTTTAAAAATCTAATCCAAAAATATAAGAGTATTGAGAAATGCTATAAAATTCAATTTTCGTATCACAATCTTAAAAAAATTGGATATCGAAATTTGAAGTTTACAAGAATTCGCTTCATAATAAGCTTCATGCTAATGTCTAATGCTCCAGCACTACGTAATAAAGTGTCGATATAGCATTATTATATGCATAAACATACATACGTTTCAGATGATTCATAACATAGATATTTTATACGAATGATGAGGCATTAATTCTATAGACTTGATCCAGAAGTACACTTTCTAGAAGTTCTAATACTTTTGCCTTAATTCGGGCTTTAGCTGGCTATTGTGCATATTAGCCGGGGTCAAATTTTATCCGTGTCACATATTGTAATACGAAATAACCAGGCTAGAAATTTCCTTTTTAAGTTTTGCTTTGTGCAGCATATATACCCATTCATTTGGACGGAAAATTTACAATTTAATTATAATATATGCTGACAGCTGCTAACATTTTATCGAAGTTCATTATATACGTTGATCAAAGGCAATTGTTGATAATCTATTAATAAAATGTCAGAGTTGACTATTATCTTTAAACTATTACGGTTTTAGAATGCAGAGAAAATTGATCGATCTAAGGTGAAATTCATGGCGATATAGTGTAGATGAATTGCAGGCTATACGGGTTGGTTTTATTTTCAAAACGCTTACCTTTTCACAAATAAATAAAATACTTCACAAGGAAAACTTGCAACGTACCTATTCTTTTAGATAAAAATTACCTGCGTTGTGCAAAATGATGTTCTATTGGATTAGTTACCCCCTGTAGCAGTGATATGGTCGCGTGATATCAACTTTCAAATTACTGCATTAATTAAAGCAAAGGAAAAAAAGTTAAAGCATGCACAGGGAATATGAGTAATTTAAAATAAAAGTTAAGTATTGTTACGAGCTAGAAGTAGCCCTGACGTGCAACAAGGATTGAGATAGTGATTTCTACCTTTTACTACTGTTATTTGGAACACCAAACAATTGATATTCCAAGGTAGGTAGGGTTTAAGATAGGGAGACCTTCAAGACTTAATAAAAAATCACGATCTAATTTATTGTCGGCGAACTTGCCGTTTATATAAGTTTCGGACCTAAAGGGGGTTCAGCTACTCAAGTCACCTTGTCTCTTAGAAATTAACTAAATTAATGCTTTAAAGAGATTCTATCTATACAGATTAAATACAGTCTAATCCTATTAAATTTACAGTAACAGTTTTAAAACAATCAATGCTTATTAATAGTTTAACAGATATATATAAAGTTATCCCACTAAAATATTTCCTCTAAACTAACGAATTGTACTTTGAACCTTAACAACTTGGAGGTGATAGATATAGTCCAGTTTAGCTGGTAGGCTATTAATGTTTTAGTCTATTTAATCATAAATTAAGGATATCAACTCTTAACCAGTTAAATTACAATTAAGGAGACCGTAAAACAATTTTAAGATATAAGAATATTGTAGTGATGCACCCTATATTTGCTTGTAGCGATAGCTATATTTGATTGTGTTGTGTACTATATTTAGAATAGTTAAGTTTCTAAAAATAGATATTCTTGTGCTGCTAGATTTAGGTGACTGGTAACTACTATATTAGAAAGTGTTATTCACTAATATAGCTGTTAACTAATTATGGTACAGGACGTTATACGACTTGAAATACTAAGATTGTAAAGATGCCCAATACCTTACGGTGTTGGACATTAATGGTAAAGTAATAATATTGTAAGCAGTTTGATTAATACTGTAAAATGTAGTGATGATTCATGTCTGATTGTAGACGATGTTATTGCCTTAAATAGATTCAGAGAAAAGTATATAAGGTGTACAAATCTGAGCGTAAAGGGGGAGAAAAGATTTGATATCTAATTGAGCTCAGATTACTTTAGACTAGATTCTTGTGAGTAATTAATTATTGCTGTACTATTCTTTAGAACCTTGTAATAAAAAGCTTTTATAGTACTGGATTCCTCTGTGGACTAAAATTACTGTGGAAACGATATTACAAATATATAGAACGTAACATAGAAATAAAGTATACGTCACGAAGACTACTTTTGCAACAAACAATCAAATTATAAAACTGTTCGTGTGCTATCAAAAATATCATAATAACGCTTATCATGATATAATAACTATCACAATTAATATATAAAATGATAGTAGTATTTTAAAATCATATATTGTAAGCAAATTATTTGTTAATAAGATGTCATTTAGAACAAGATGCAAAAATTAGTGTGACAATATTATCGTCATGAAAAAAAGTAAATTATACTTCTAATTTAAATAACATTGCTGATTAGAAATTTTAATACTAGTAAAGGAGCTCTAAGCTGGGTAGAAAACGAATATATAATATGCTACAATTGATACAATTTGTCAGCGAAACCGTTTCTTAGGTCGAAGATCATAGATCTCCCATATCCGTGTTTAATAATTATACTTGCTATGCATTAAGTAAAATTGGACGATATATGAATAAATCAAGGTAAGCGTTGAAATTTTGAGTCAGCAACGGCACAAAGGTCTAGTATTACGATGGGATAGTCAATGAGTAAGATTACTGATTGGACAGGCTGGCCGGAACATATTGACACCAAATATAGACTGTAATTATTTATTCCAAAAACATCAAACTAGACTAACCTAATGATTTTGCGAGTTAACAAAATTCGATTTTCTATTATGGAATAAACTACATTTTTTCATAACAGCAGTTCGAATTAATTTAACAAAGTAATCATGTAATACATGGTCAATTGCAGGATACGTAAAGACTATATACCGGCATATAACTGACAAATAATCATGCATCCAACATATTAATTGTAAATAAGACTCTTTAGAATGGAAAGTTACGAATAGAATCTGAAAAACAACAGTAAAAGGTAGCATCATTACGATAAAAATTGTGGCTAAAATGCTTATTTGCAGAGCAGCTGCGGTTATTTTCTTCTTGAACTTAAAGTATCGCCGAGATCTAAATACAACACTATCATCCTTTGCTTGTGAAAATCTAAGCTTTAGGGTAACATAATAAAAATAACTGTAGCAACACAACGTAATAATAACTGGAATGAAGAATATGCCAGAATGATATATATAGAAAAACGTAGTTTCGGAAATAAGATTTGGTAAAGATATGGTCGTACAATGATTAACTTAAAGTGGACGGAAAGTCATGATTGGGATTGATGCGGAAAGAAAAGAAATAAACCTCAGGATGAAAACTGAAGTAATATAACGCCTTTTGGTTATCTTGCTTTTATATTGCATCGGCTATTTTACCGCAATATATCGGCCAATACCGATAAAGCACTGATGTAAATTATTATTGAAAAGGAATGATTATCCAATAACAGGTAGTTACGAACAAAAATTGCTTTGTGGACGCGATACTCCTATATCCCATCTTGGCATAATGTAGAATCCACCAAAAAGGATACCGATAAAAAATGAGCTACAGATGATAATATTAGATGGTAAATGAATAGATGGCGAGGAAATTAAGCCAGTAAATAAGATTAGATTCGTTGTAATAGCTAATGCTCCAATCCCTATCCTTAATGAGTGATCGTTAATTGATATAAAATCTCTGTAAGTAACGTAGGAAACATTGGTCATAATGGCTATCGAAAGCAATGAATAATCGGTTTATATTTCTAAAAGATCTAAAAATGCTC
The DNA here is from genome assembly GCF_000150275.1 of Trichoplax adhaerens. Taxonomy (NCBI): domain Eukaryota; kingdom Metazoa; phylum Placozoa; class Uniplacotomia; order Trichoplacea; family Trichoplacidae; genus Trichoplax; species Trichoplax adhaerens. The sequence continues at coordinate 1,363,682 of NW_002060953.1, read as the reverse complement.
TTATTACCATACTTTTTTATCGAATCTTTCACTAATGCGACAAAATATTTAAGCGGCCTTCGCAAAAGATCGTAGCCAATATCAACTATTACGACTGGATAGTTAAATTACGAGCATATATGGAAGGCCTTAATTATGGATGGCGTTAATCTAATTGCTTATATTGTTCGAAACTCTTGAGAATTTTAGCAATTTACCTTGATCTTGATATGAGAAACTGTCATCGTAGTTTAAGGAACATACTTTGTCTGTTGTATCACTTAACTCCACGTGCATTTTCTGATCAATTATTAAAGTTTGCGAATGTATTTATGATAAGACCAACAAAATCAGTTGTCAGTACGGCATCACTCACTGTATGATCTTGATACAATTTAACTTTACAAAATGAATAAGTTAATTGTATCACATTGCATCATATATTTACGACCTTTACTATTTATTCTCAGTTTATAATGAAAACATTAGCAAGGCAATAAAATTTCTGATATACTATATTATGTATATTGTTGTTATAAGGTATCAGCGAAATGTCCAATTCAAAATCTATTGTGATCAATGTTTAACACGTCTTAAAATATAGTTAAGAATAAAATTGAACAAAAAACATGGAACGCATTGTAAAATGTAGCCTACTTAAACTTCTTTAATAATGCAAATATTAACGCTGAAACTGAAAACGCACGTTTAAAGGCATGCTTATTTCGCTCTCTTCACTCTCAGATCAGTTTCAATAGACACTTTCAGACGTTACCATCATGTTTCTTTCATTTCATACAAGGACTTGATAATCATGCTGAGCGGAAGCGTGGCATTTCGAAAGAAAGACAGTCTACGCGTATCTTAACAGTTCGGTGTTATAAAAAATTAATGGCATCGATTATGATATTTATAGGAAGATTGTGTTTAATGAAGCTATATAAGATAATGGCATACATGAAAGGTGTAATCTAGTCAAATTGCTTTAGTTACGTGAAAAAATCAAAGAGTACAAGCTTATCATATAATTATTAGAGCTACTTGCTGAGATAAATACTTGAAAATTGTTTTTACTACGCAGAACGCACAGTAGCGAGGATCATTATTTATGAGTGCGGAAATTGATAAGAATGGGTTATTGTTGTATTAGGGCATCACTATAACGCTTTTAAATTATAGGATAAATAAAATTACGCGTAATAAATCATTAAATATAGATCTTGTATACTCAAATTATTCTACGGTGCTGCAGAAATTGACTAGTACAAAGTATAGACAATGCCGTATTCAGAAACATATATGATAGTACATATATGACAGGACCTATACTTTAAATTTTTCTTCTAACAATTTATTTTGGAAATCTTCAAAAATCCAATTAAAAATTAGGGATCACGGTATGCATTGTAATTCGTAAAGGATGGAATCACACAGTAGAATTAATAGAAAATTGAGGACAAGTCCGCTTGTATTGAAACAATGTAATGCAATTTTTTCAACTGAAGATAACTACCTTATTTCACAATCCCATGGTAAACACCTCTATCTGTTTTTGGGTAACTTTGTTGGTAATTTTAGGTTGAATATTGATATGGAACGCTTAGATTCGAAAGTATCGTTTACCGATAAGCTTACTGCATGAAACCTTTACTCAGATCTAGTATTCTACAAGTATTTAGCTACATTAAAATGATTTTGCCTACATTCATAAAACCTTTCGGACTAAGCATGGTATAAAAATAAGCTTTTTAAGACTAATCTTCAAAAAAGCTGTCTTATAAACGCACAGTGTAGCGTTATAATTACTATTATATAATTATAAAAGAAGCTGCTAAATCTGCTACAGTTTTCACATTGTCGAAAAAAGTTATCAATTTACTACTGTATTTCAATTATAAAGGCTTTATTAATTCTTTGTAGGCCTTTTTGCTGTTATGATGGTAAAGTCAGTTTATTTAGGAACTGGCTGTACCGAGTTTTGCTATTATGAGCAGTAGAGGTTCCATTAATAAATCAATTAGATTAAGTTACAATTATTGTAAATAGATACTGCAATTGGAATATCAAATGGAAGACTTGCGGTAACCATGAAGATTGTCCAATGATGGCAATGACAGTTTTCTGTTTTTGTACATCATTCTCATTCTTATTTACCTACGCCCAGATATGTCTGTTCGGCAGGATAAAGTAGTGATAACATATAATATTTTAACTAACTAACTGATAGAATTAAGTTCTGCGTGTACGTATATTAACAATTACTGAGATCGTTATAACTCTTGTAATCGGTTATACAATATTAATACATAATTACTGTGTAGATATACAGATTTTTCAGACCTGCTATTCAGTTCTTATTATTATTGAAAAAATAATAAATAATAATTAATATATTTAGCAGTTAACTACGAATAAATTTATATATGAGATTATTCATAAATAAAAGCAATCTAGTGATTTGCTAGCTGAAAGGTGTACTTGAGCTATAATAGCTAATTAAAAATAGTATTATCCAAAAATATCGTAGTTTTAGAGGCGTAATATATCTTCGCGTTCATATAACGGGTGTGGTATTAGTGATAGCTAATAAAGTTTTATTTTACGTATTTAATGAAAAAATTCTATACAGGACAATAGGCAGACACGCATTAAAAATTATCCATACAGAAACAAGTATTAGAACACTCATCATAATTAATAGTAAGTCATGGGGTAGATTTGCTAGATTAATGTAAAAACTTATAGCTATTTTACATTAATTACTTATAATGCATCATTAGCCTTAATACTACTATCAGAATAAATTATCAGTAGCGATATCTTAACATGACTGTACTAATGCATTCCACATCTGATAATAACACTGAAAGGTGCTAGAAATTAATAGAAGAGTTATGATATCTTAAGTGGAATGACTTGGATAGCACTTTTAATAAGATGTGCTAATATACGTAGCATTAGTACATTTAGGTTGCTATTGTGTGTTTGCATTAAATCAATGTTACCTGAATTTAGTATACTGGATCAGCGTTACCTAGAATTACGCTCCCAACTGGGACCACTAGCTTCTCGAGTTTGTGAGCTACGCTTCCTTAGGCCAAATTGGTTTAACCATTTACTTCAGCAAATGAGATCAAGATCTTCACTTAAGAACACTATCAGTACAGTTTATTCTTATCTACGTCTCTCTATCGTATACTACCCTATCTAAAGGCTCCATTTACTTTCTAAGTTATCTGATATTTGCTCTTAATCTCATACAGAAGAATTCACAATTGTAATCTATTATCCGGTAGCAATCTTGTAACACAGCTATAAACCCTATCCACGTAAATAACTCTCTAATACAGAAATGAGAACAGCATCGAGATTTATATTCTTCTAGTCTATACTCCTAGTCGAATGAAAAATGAAAAAAAATAAAAAGAAATAAGTAAGAGCAGTTGCTCACTCAACTCCTCTACAAACAAACACCATAACACAATCTACTATCACGTAAATATCTCAATTTTTAATAAAAATATTCAATTAGCTAGTTTAACTCATTACGGTAAAGAAACTGTTACATTTTTATAATGAAAAGATTTCAGGAGTACAGTTAATTCTCATTCTTGAATGGATTATTGCTGTTCACTCAATTCTCTGGTTACTAATCTACGTTGTATCCAAGACAATTGTTTAATTATTTTATGACGACGACATATAGCTTTAAAAAAAACACTATGACATACCAATAATCTAAAGCTAAAACCCAGATCAAAATATTTTGATTTGTCTTGTATTTAGCAGCAAAGTAATATAATTTTTACTGTATTTTACCCAAAAAATTGACTACCGATTTATCATCTTTGTAGCACATACGTTGCATCGACTAAAAACATCGGTTAAATTTTAATCTTACAATACATACTTCTTAACAAAATTATACCGCTGGTTGTTCTTAAATTTAAAATGATTAAAGTAATCTGGTTTATACTAAGATACCAAGTCAAATCTACTGTAATCAAACTAAATTCCTTTTAAAGCTACAATGCCTATTATAATACAAAAGCTTGAAGGTAAATTTAAAAATTAGTCTTCATTGTAAATTGATGTAGTTGGATTACTAATAATAGTTGCTATTGTGTTACTAATATGAGAAGAAATCCTGATTATCAACAATAGGCATAGTCAATTACTTCATATATATTTAATAACATAGTGGGAGTTTTAAGCATAAAAGTTAAAAAAGTTTAAAATAATTTTAATGCACAGTTGAATCGTAGGGAAGTGAGTTCTAAAGAAGACCCGATGATTAACAGTTAAATGGCAATATCAGTTGGTAGGAGACCACGGTATCAAAGTTACTATTTAGTAGGTGATAGTATAGGTAAAAGTTCAATCTATTTTAAATAATCAAAGAATTTTTATTGATGTTGCTCAGCAACGAAATGCAAATATCTAGCCTATTGAACCTACAATTATTCATTACCAAAATCTCGTTAGAAATACATTGATTCCTACTATGAGCATAATAATTGTTAAATTCGATTTCAGTATAATAATGTAACAAAAGTAATACGAACTTATTGTAATTTAATATCTTATAATCAATCAGCTTTTATCATTTAAATAAAAGATTTAGTCCAAAAAATTGGTTCATGGCACATTTTAACTGTACCAACGGGGATATAGCTAATCTTTGGGGTGTTGAAACTAATGGAATTTGCAGCACCCTCAGTCTTCAATATATCTCAGACGCCTTTATATTTCATCGTATGATTTCAGAATTGATTATATTCGACAATTTGTGAAGCTAATATACCGTACATTTTGGCGGCACTTAACATTGATAAATTATTTTCACTATCTAGCGGCTATTCTTGCTTAGTATCCAAATTAATTCAATAACACTTGCTCATAAACATCTGCTGGCTGATTCTAAATCATTCGATTACAGCACTATTTTTCCATTTATAGAACTATTCATATTTTAACAATTTCTATTATTAATCAGAACTAAAATCACTACTGTAAACTACTAACTTAGTTACAATACAAAAATTCTTGTTCAGTACAAATGAAACTTACAACACTGCAACTAGTTATAATTATGGTAAATTCTTAATTCATCTTTATAACTTAGATGCGAATTTAGATTCTTTATTAATCTGGAAAAACACATTGTTAGCTAAATATCTGTTTTAGCTTCTTTAAAATTTATCGCTTAAAGTACGCTACTGACCCTCATTGATCGTCTGTTAGCAATAATAATAACAATTCCTTTAGAATAAAGCCTAAAGCTCAAATTTTTTGAAAGCTGATTAGTTTATAGCAATGTTGCATCTAATCAATTATCCACACTCAGATAATATTAATAAGTTAGCAGTCGTGTGTAATATAACGAGAAATATTACCAATAAATTCATTAAGAGTAAAATTCATAGAAAGCCTTTATAAAAGGAATCATGTTAACCTAAAGCGTAATTGTTAAGCTATTTTGCAATAATAATTTATTATCTAGTCTCCAACATATTGCAAATTATGTTATCCAGCTACTAATCCAAGGAAATGAAAGTTTTGAAGTCAAATTTTATGGGAAGCAGAAGGAATATCGATTTCAAAAGGAGAAGTAATTCTATGTATAAATTAGCTTTACGGCGTTGTTTCTATTTATACTGCATTAGTAACGACGATATAATTACTTATTATAGTAAAATCAATTTAATAAGGCAAAAAATTTAGTTATTTGTTAAGTTAAACTTGATGGCAATCATATGGTACATAATTTACCATCTAATAAAAATAGCAACTTCGATACATTTATGCTACAACTTATAAGGTTTCACTTTGAGTTTTTATTGATATCAAGCTAAGGATTCAAAGATTGGTAGATTTAAATTTAATTTGTGATAATCGTAAATAAATCAAATTTGTAATACCTTTAATTTTTTCTATGAATCTGGTAAACTTAGAATAGTTCTGATTGTGATTATAGCAATTGATATTTTAACGGTAAGATGATAAGAAAATACTAGACTACTTTACATGAGGTTAAGAGAACTTATATACAGTTAACTTTTCAAAGGTGACATTACTATTTTCAAAGTAATAAATTTAAGATTAGCGATATTTGATAGATCTAGATGACTCGCTGTCTCTAATATGAAAGTATTCAATTACCGCAGTCTTAATACTCTTAACAAAATATACGTACAAGAGGGGATTAACTGTAGGGTATAAGAATGCAATATAGCGAGTTATTACAAGAAGAGTAACACGAACCCAGCAAGGTAATTTATAATAACCAGCTAAAGTGTTATTAGAAAGACTGATCGTTAAAATAAGAAGTTGATAATTACAGAAATAGGGAAAAAGCATAAATAGAAATAGTATCGCTAATAAAAACATTTGTTTAGATGCTGTGATAGCTTTCTTAGGACTAATCATTGGCATTGAGTTAGCAGATTCCACATTATTATTACTAAAATTTGACTTTCTTGCATATATTCTATAGAAAATGTATGAGTAACAGCTAATTATAATAACTATAGGTATGTAAAATAAACCAAAAAAAAACGCATAACTGTAGGTGATTTCTGGAGTAGTGTAAAAAACTGGCGTTCAAACATTCATTGGAACTTCACGAAAACTCATTATAGGGATTGATGAAGCAAGTACAGAAATAATCCATAAGAATATCACCGTAATTATGTAATGCTTAGATTTAATTGAAGACTTGTAGTCTATTGGCCATTTTATGGCAATTAGTCGATCAATACTTATTAAACATTGATGTAGATTATAGTTGAGCAGAAATGATGATCCAAGTACTGGTAAAAAAGCGCAGAATACGTGAATATTTTCATAATTCCGAACACCCCAACGAGGGATAATATAAATTCCACCAAATAGAATTCCAATAAAAAATGAACTACAAATAATCACGTTGGAGGGTGTTTGAATGGATTTAGACCTTACCACGCTTGTAAATAATATTAGATTACAGATAACTGTAAAAATGCCAATAGCAATCCATATTCGATTGTTGTTATAAGTTCTTAGATCTTGCAAACATTGAGTGACGTTCGTCATGGTCAAATTCATGATTTTTAGTTTAGAATTACTTATACACTAAATGACACTTTCGAATTAGCAGAAACCGTTAAATGATCTTAATAGACGAATAGGGTTGAGATTTTATAATGTGCCTCGAACATTCGCATAACTATGAGTTCGAGAACTGATTAATAAAAATTGCTGCCGAGGAGAAAAATTTCTAAATGATCAAACTCATCTAATGGATCTATTTTATACCTTACTGAATTTCTACAATAATTTTGTTGTTTAGTAGAATATTTTGGATATCTATTAAATATTAATTAATGTCACGGTCAATTTTGTTTTCGCTGTCGCTGAAGTCAATTATTTCATATCGTTGCGCTTTCAAAATTAAATTATATTTTAATTTATAAGAATTTATGCGCTGTGTTGGTAAACAGCTATATGATATTACTTACAACTATCACAACGAATTCTTAGTATCATGAAATTTACATTAAAGATTAGATAATGCATAAAAATATTGACTAAGAAAGGTTCTGAATAATGTCATTAATAATTTAGATAGTTAAGAACTATGTATTATCTATTATATCGGCTAGCTACATACTACTCACAGTGTCTCCTATACTGTTTGTGTTAGTAAATTCTTCATTTCATTAAACCTCAACAACACAGTCAATTAATTATCATGTGGTTACGTCAAATATTTACTGTAACTATCATAATTTCACTAAGTATTAAATTTGTTTCAAATAAGATAATATGTTGTTATTAGTATATGCAAATAAAAATGATTTTAATCGAATTTAATAATAAAAGAATTATTCATCAGTTTGTTAGCGACAACTTGAGTATTTCTTTTCCAAACATCTTTCCTAATACCATAATATGATGTCGCGTCTGTTATTTTGTTTTGATTTGGCTGATATCAAGACAGCTAATTTATAATTCATGGCAATAAAATTACATATAAATATTTATTAATTCGAGTGTTGGTAAACTCTTAAAGTGGATTTACAATTAAATATTAGTGGAATGTACCTTAATACAAAAAAATTACAGTATTTGATTTTCAGATTACTATTACTGATACTCTTATGTATGTAATGACTTATATCACACAATGAAGTTAGCTTTTAGCTAATGGTCACATGATTAGCTTAGAAGGATTTATTTCAGATCTAATTGCAAGCTAACTAATTATTCTTAAAAGGAGCACGACCCTTAAAGTGATATTTTTATATTATAAAGTAATTCTGTTGACTCTATTGCAAACTTTTCAGTACGGGACCGCTTTTACTCTAATAAGTTATGTTTTTACTACTAAAATTGTGTTGATCATATTTCAGAAACAATTTTAAAGTACATTTAGCAATTATTAGTATTCAAACATGAAATATCGCTGTTACGGAGCTTGAAACAACTTGTTTACAGCTAGCAGATATTTAAGGTGTTTGTATGAAAGATGTAACTTAGTAAATTAACTTGAGATGATAAAAACATTATTTAGGAATATTATGTGCTAAATTATATTATTTAATTCTGTATAAGAGACTAGCACCGGGGCATCTGTTCGACTTGGGAGTTAGCTATATATGCTTGGCTATTTATTTTAAATTCAGTTCCACTGAAACTAGTTTAGAGTACACTAATATTAATCTATGAAGTAGCTAGTAATAAATAAAACTAAACTTAATTAGTGTGAACCCCTGTTGTCTATCTCAAATCTCTACAGTTAGAAAAGTTAGTCTCCAAACAAGACACATCCCGGAGTTAGTTATATAAAAGAAATACGTGTTTATCGAATTTGTTTCATTTCTTTGAATTCATAAGTTAGAGTTGATAGCCAAATAACTAGTGTAGCTAAGCAAAGTAAAGTTACGGAAATTTAGAATACAAAAAATTGATAATTTGACCGCTAAATAAATTTTCTTTCTTGTTAGCTACCATATGTGGTCAATAAAGATACCCTTTTGGGAATAGATAAGGCGAAAATTTTTAATGCTAAAACATTTAATTTTTGCTTAGACACATTTGGTTGTCCATAAAGTTTTGATGATACCTTGAAATTTCATTTCGTGATGTAAAATACAAATTTTTAATGTCGTTTGACCTTGAACCCTTTTTGGGGAAATATTTAGGGTATATAAATCAGCCTGCGGAAGTTTATGTCACTGACGTAGTTGAATGAAGACTATCTAATAGAAAATAATGCTTTGCTGCAATGTATCTAAATATAGCTTTAAAACCTTCAAGCTTAAACCACGACGTATCATTCTTCAAATTTAGCTACTTTTACGTGATTTATTTGCTAATATCAATTGATATTTCTAATGAAGAGAATTTGTTTTATAGAATTATGTTGTGGTCATAAGATAATTTCAATGTATGAGTCATGATTTATGAGAATTAAACGGCTATTTTGTAGAAGGATTATAAAAAAGTGTGATATAATCCAATCACGAAAATTCCAAAGTTGTAAAAAATTAGAACTTTGGTAGATCTAATACAAAGACTATCTACACACACCTCTACTCTAGCCTAATACAACTATTACAGGACTTCTAGAAAGAACGAACTGAATAGTCTAAAGTAGCCAATTTATATTCATTTTGTAGCAGTCCCAGCCATAATCAGCATAGCAACATTCTACCTCCATGTACACATAGTCAAACTATTATTAGAGACAATATTTTTCAGCCATCCATCATTAATCTGATATAGACACAACTACAGCATTTCGGTAGATACTATTCTTAGTAGTCAAATTACGGTAAACTAAGTATATCCTAATAGATAAATTACAGTTCTATTTTTACCTCTAGCCTTAATAGTAACTCAACGTCTTACTATATATAGTCATCAGTGCTATAGCATAGAATCTACTATTACAGTTCATAGTAGTGAGCTACTAAATACGTCTTAAGATAAGTATAGAAAGTTATGCTCCCATACATCTTACTAACATGGCTAGAAGTGTACAATCACATTACCAAATTTCGTTACAAAAGGGCAATGAATAATGATTACACAGATATTTTCGCATAAATATTTAGCAATTATTTATCGCTCGATTATGTTGTCTAGCGTAGAGATGCCTTTTATGAGTTTAAAGTTGTGATAAAATCCGATCACTGAAATTTCAAAGTTATAAAAAATTAGAACTTTATTAGATTTAATACAATGACCAGCTAACACAGCTCTACCCTAGCTGAATACAAATGCTGAACCTTTCCTAGAAAGAACAGTCAGATAATCTAATGTCTCCTGCTTTTATACTCTCCCCTAGCCTTCGCAACTACAATCAGCTGTCATAAGCCAGCTTCGTGACAAGAATAACGTAAAATAAATCTCTAAATTACTATAGTCTCCGACATTCAGTATCCCTACTCACAAGAATTTAGACGCCTTTGATTCTACGTTAAACTCAACTAGACAATTGAGAACTACTTTATTCAACTATCTGACGGGCTTATATACCCTTCTACAGCCGCTAACAATCACGATTTATCTTATAAAAATACTTAGGTGAGAACATCTGCTAACTAATTTTTCACAGTTGGACTACAATATGTCCATTCATAGAACCATTTCAGTGCACATCACAGCACAGCATTAAATTTACTGTAACACATTTATAATTAGAGTAATTCCTATTATAAGTAACTAGTTGTAATATAATATCACAATATTATATTAAGCAAATTTAGATAGCGATTTCTTCGCGGTAGTTCGTACCGTGACATCAGCATGACAGCATTCCACCATATTTTACTTTTACTTAGCATATTTTTAGTCACAATATTTTACAGCGAATCATCATTAATCCAATACAGAAATGATTTCAGTATTCTCGAAGACATTATTTCTAACACTCAAAGTACAATGCACTAAGCATATCATAATATATGATTTACAATTATATTTCTACCTGTAACCTTATAAGTAACTCAATGTTTTACCGTATATAGTTATCTGTACTCTAGCATAAAATTCCTACCATACAATCTATAATTATGAACTACTAAATATATCATAACATAAATATAGAAACGACATAACCGTACATCATACTAAATATAGCTAATAGTCTACGATCACAATACGAAGTTACTTCACAACAGCGCATCACTTCGAATTTCTTAATTTCAGCCTCACTTAATTTGTTATGTAATTACAGCTGTGTACGTGCATGTCTGCTACCAGAATTATTTAGATAATATTTTTCGTTCCTTCTTACCATATGCACCTATACAGTGTTCTCTTACTCCATTTAATTTTTGGGAATTTGTTCAAATTTAAGATTTACGGATTATAAGTAGTAGTTATAAATAAACAGTGAAAATATACGGCCTATCATAATATCCTTGTAAACCCTACAACTAGACTGCTTAAAAATTTAAAGAATTTTAAAGAATTTCTAGAATAACAGTAAAATGTAGAAAGACCCATGGATTCAAACAATACCGTGATTAATAATCTTGTATTTTTTTTTACAAAAACTAAGTAACTTAATCATCATATCTTTCAGAAAGCTATGAATTATAGTCATAACCTTATATTTTTATCAGCTAGTCTATTATCTTTTGATCATTTCTGCTGGCTGCTCAGACTGATATTATTTTTACGGTTTGTTGGGAGTTTCTTAAATTGATCCAAGATAGCCTAGCTTACCAATTACATAATGAAGCATGCAGAGGTTCTAATGATTTCTGAGCATTTCGTATGATTTCTGCTGCTTCTATAGTGACATTATCCTTAGCATGGACACATTATTCTGATGCATTATATGTACTTTAATGGATAGTTGATTTTTCATTAGCAATAGTTATATTTGGATATCCACATATGATATCTATAAGTTAGGTTATCTTCCTCTATTTATTTAAATTTATGAATTCTTAAATTTTCAGGAGGAGAGAATATTAATGCTTTAATTGTTAGTCTTGGATATAATCTAATAATAGATAAGTTACGATAAATCCCAAGAGTCAGTTATTACATGTTAGTAGCTAAACAGCTTTAAAGCAACGGTTATCTAAGCAATTGCTGATAGTTTGCCTAGTTTGAGAAAATGAGATTTGGTAACAGTTATCAAAATAAGTAACACTAAAGTTATTTATTTTTAGAGAGTGAGGTTAGCTAGTCTATAACTACGGCATATTGTAGACTAATACGTTTTGGTGTTAATGTGATTACTTTGGCTTCTTGATGTAATAAATCGTTAAGTATTAGCGAATACTAAGAGAAATATTATGCAAACAAAACCTGAAAGTAAACCAGTACTACAATTTTATATAACGCACTCAGTTTGATAATAGTTATTATGTAATAAAGATTTGGATGACATGTCTGGTTTATGCAGATTTTTGTGTGCTACAACTACCCTTATGACACAAGAAATTACTCTCTTCTTCTAGTGAATTTTACTTTAATTCGTAATAGCATTTCTCTAGCCTACGATAAAGTAACTGAAATCTTTACGAAGTATACGTTCTAAGGCACAACACAATATAACATAACTTTCTTTACTTTTAATTGATTTTTATTTCATACTATATCAATCGTATTAAACATATTTATCGCGCTATCAGTATTTTTAATAACAATAATGTTATTACGATTTAGTTATCATGTACAGAATTTTGTAGTAATTAGCTGTTACGGTATTGCCTTGCCATTAGGATATTTTAATAAGTACAGTAGTAGCTAGTATGGAGAATATTCATATTTGTAATGCTAGGTAAGATAAGTAATGCCTTAATGTGGATGTTGTTTGTAATAGTTCATTACATATTTGATATTGATTATTAATGTGTGATAGATAGCAGTAAGATGATTCAAGTTCTAGTTGATGATAGTTGACACAAAAATTTTCTTTCTAAAAAATAAGTGGCTAAATTCATTAAATTGAACAATTACAATGGTAATTATAATTACTTATTTACAGTTAGAATCCGTGAAGTTATAGGGTGCTAGATTAAATTATATATTTTACTGGAACACTAAATCTTATATAGTAATTAATTACTGTAAAAGCTCTCGTGGTTGTAATTCTGATTAATAAAAGATCATAAGTATACTAAAATCATTCTGTGAACGGACATACTAAAGCTTGATTAAATAAAATCAGCTAGAAGATGTCCATATCTAAAAGTATTGCTTTACCTAACGTAAAGTCATAAACGTACAAATTGCTGAGAATTTAAAGAGGTTGACCTTTACATTATTTTTTTCGCAAAGCTGGTTTGTGACTTTTCGATAAATGAAATCATTATCATCGCTATACGGAGCAAAGTATAGGTGGGTCAGCTATAAATAGTCTAAGACTAAAGCAAAAGAACTCTTAAATCAGAAGCTATGTATTTACTAGATTCATATTGTAATAGCCATAGAAATAACTTGAATATAGATGCATACCTTACGATAGTATTTTGTTTGAACTCCTTATAAATATAAAACAATAATTCAAGAATTTTTATTGCTAATGATAAAGTAATTCCATAAAATTTTATGATGGAATTGTAAATATTTCTAGTAGGTATTTGAAATAAATAAATTTAATATAGCCAGCAATTGAGAAAATCTTATATATGAAATTGTTATTGTCACAATTTCATTTCTGCGACAAGGTAACGTACAGTAATAGTCTATAAGAAGCTACTGACTTAAGCGCCCTATTATTTAAAGTTAAATACACACTTTTATTAGTAAAGATACATCTACGACTTTTTACCACACCACTCCACTCAAATGTTCCCGTTTATTTAGGAACCATCTAACTTGTAAACAACAACTGTATTATTATTTTACCTTACTAGGAGAAACATCTCGAACTGAGATGTTCCATACATAGTTTTTCTATCAGTAAATATTTTGAATCTCTTACTCATACTTAATCTTAATCTAAGCTCTATGTTTTCTAATTCTACTATCATCAACTAGAACTTAAATCATCTTACTGCTATCTATCACACATTAAAAATCAATATCAAATATGTAATGAACTATTACAAACAAGATCCACATTAAGGCATTACTTATCTTACCTAGCACTACAAATATGGATATTCTCCATAGTAGCTACTACTGTACTTATTAAACTATCCTAATGACAAGGCAACACCGCAACAGTGCAATAAACCAAATAGAGTTGTTACAACGAAGAGATGTCGTATAGTGCTTCCTAAGACGCATCGTAACGAAACGATTGCATTAATTTTTTTTCAAAATTTGCCATATTTGTTCAACTTTAAGTTCAAGTTAGAATTAATTTTAAAACGAGTAAATAGCCCTCATTATAATTAAAGTAAACAAATGTCTGAATTTTAAGAGTTTCTTACAGAGAAAACCCTATAGCTAAATTTAAATAATCTGATTAATTCTACTAGAATTACATAATATTATGATTCACATTTAATTTTAATTATTTCTGATTAAGCTATAGGGTTATAACTATTCGTAATTATAATGAGAAACATATGTACAATATACGTATTTGCCTTCAAATTTAAAGCTTGCTCACGCTTAAGTATCTTACGATCATATTGGTATGCTATAAAGCGTTTGCTAAATTTTCCTTGAACGTACTAAATACACTGGATGCGTAGAATATTTTATTTGATATAATATATTCACGACACAAGACCGAATTATGTCAGCAAAATAAGTTTACAAAACTAATTAATTGTTAGATAATGCCAATTATCTAACTGTTATAAAATACTTAAGAAAGAGTTTTGTTCTAGGAATCGATCTCAGATTTCTTAATTCCATTAAAGCCAAAGAAATGATAGTGTAAGGTAGCATAATGACTGTAGTGATTTCAGCTAATTGCAGTAGTTTTAAGTAGGTAATACAGTCATATTATGTAGTGTAGAACTATATGTCTTAATAAAGTATGTGCTGTACAAGGCCGTAGCTGATAACCATATTAAGCGATATTATTAGGCAATGGACTAATGTTATTGATGACTCCTATGTAGAGGAAGTATTGATGATATATTGTATAAGTTCTACAAAATTGTTATCGTTGAGGCTAAGTCGATTATCCGGTTTATTGTATCTTAGCTATTTTTGACTATTAGTATGAAGGGAAGAAATTGGAATTCTTTTCCGACAGACGACATATGGACGTTATCAAACTTAATTGTTATAAGTCAATTATACAGTGCTGTCTATTTTGTGTCATATTAGGGATTTGCTCGATTTTTACAAATCAGAATTTGAGTTGACGGATTACGAACCTAGGGCTAACTGCCCGTCCACTACAATGATAACAAAAATTTCAGCTAGGATCGCCATTTGAAGTGTGGTTTGTATTGTGCTTAGACTAGTGAAAATGGTCCGTCTCGCGATCTGATGATGTCGTAGATGTCACTATTAGGCGCCGGCGACGATTGAAATAGCGTAAAATGCTAGAAAACCAAAAGATTATAATTAATGACGGCAATATAAACCAACCGAAAATTTTCCAGTTAAAGAAATGTTCGTTAAGGTAATGATGATTATAGCGGTAAGCAGTAAGTAGCATCGTTCTGAAGAAATCCTCTAAAACGTCAAAATAGGATGAAAGGCGCAGTTAATAAGAGTAGTCATGATAAAATAATCAAATAAAAGTATAATTTCTTTATATCCTCTCATCGGTATTTGATAGGGAATTTTACAGCGTCACAGCGATCTATACTAATACTTAAAAGGCATTGACGGAGATTATTATTAAATAATAATGGCAAGCCAGACAAGGATAAAAAGGAGCAAAGAATACCATTTCTGCTAATTAAATTGAAAGCAGCCGATCTCAGTAAAATGTAAACGCACCAAAGAATGCTAATAGTGAAGGAACTATTAATGATCATTACGGTTTTATTTTTCCTGTTATTGCATGTTATTAGAGGTACCAATGTCAATATATTGTTTATGCTGGCGATGCCTCCAGTTATACGCCCATGCTTCGAAACCATCACTTACAAGATGATATTCTGTTTCGTTATTGTTGTCTTGTTGCAGACAAGTCTTAAGGCTACAATGCTTGTGATATCAGTCTATTCGTTTATTTTGCAAATACTGCTAAATATATTCGAAAATCTATCAGCACGATAGAGCATGCAAGATGATAATTATCTAAATGGATGTCCAAGTATAGAGTATTTCATTTTGATTTTAAAATGTTTTAGATTAACATTGAAATAATATTTGTGAGGATTATAGATGGATCCCATAATTGGGTCGGTAGATCCAAATCATTTCACGTAAGCGTCTTATTGCGATAGATTAATCTAAAGTTTTTCTACTGATTATAATGTCAGGACTGTAATGAATAACTTAATTTGAAGAATTCGCATATACTTTTTACAAATAATCTATCTATATTTCTAGATCATTTTTTATACTTCAAGAACGTCATCCTTCACCTTAGTTTAGTGCAGACTAAGATTCTAATCATTCATTCGATTAGTCAGTTAAGGAACATCTAAAGATAGAAGTTCCGTAGGAAGTAACTTACAGTTGATTACAGTAACACTGTAGTGTAAAAATTAGTTCTAGGTTTTATCGATCTGTAAATGCTATGGAGATAATCGAACTTAGGCTAAGCTGCATAAGAGACATGTAGCAATGATTAGCTGTATGACGTTCGTAATATGATTAAACTAATATATCAAGTAAAGCTCTTACAAGATTCTACAATTAACAGGAAATTTTTAGTCTTCCTGCAAAATAAATTCGTAAACGGACGACGATCGATCATAGCGCAAAAGGTGCAGTAATCAATTACTGGGATCTTAATGCTATAAGATATTTGTGTCTTGTCAGCTAAAAGCCTAAGATTAAAAATTTCTGAGAGTAAAAATTGCCTAAAGGGTAAACTTGAATATTATGATCCACGATTAATAGAAATATAGCTAAGCTTACAAAAGCTCACCATGTCTGTTGTGTACTACTATCGAGGGTTAATACTAACATCTGTATTAAAAGTTCGTACTACTCTCACTTAGCACTGAGACAAAAAATTGAACTCGTAGTTAAAGTTATTGTAAAACTATCTACTAACTCTGCTTTCTCTTTATTGTATTGAAAAGTGGCGGCTTATATACTTACGTCGTTAACACTTACAACGCATTATAATTACAAGTTTGTATAACAGTGAATTAGCTAGTTTACGCAGTGCAATCCACCATTAATACGTAGAATTAACAAGTGTATGTATGTTACGTTTGTAGAATACTATAATTATTCAATCACAAGTATTATTATGTAAATTGTGACGATAGCAAGTTGTAACTTACTAACTTTAGGTATTATCGAATTAGCGCAAACACACAAAAGCAATCTTAACCGTACTACTATTACTGACTGACACTGTATATAGTATTACATCGTACAATCTAACAAATATGGCGTAGTATATAATAAAGTCTACCGAGGATTGTACAGCATTCTGCATTAAATTCTACATTGGTAAACTACCTTTATCTTAATGCAATGTCTGAGATAGTTTTAAATTACCTTGATTTCTAACTCTGATTCTTCAATAATAGCAGATGATATTGATCATGCAACTTTACCTCGATATGGGACTGCCGATTTAGTCAACAGAAGATGAATGACTAACTAGCGAAGATTGATGTCAAAGCTGGAATGACCCCTCTTAAAAAGCACTCTCTTCTCGATTACGGTTATCTTGAACTACTAATAATCTTATTATAATTGTAAACATGTGCGACAACGCAGGACCCCGCAATACATACGTTATCTTTGTGTAAGATCTAATAAAGTTCTATTCTATACAAATTTTGGATTTTCATGATCGAGCACATATTGCATAGACATGGCCAGTGGCAAAATAAAGCGCACAAGCACTTTATAACAGACGAAATAAATGCAAGTGCAGAGCTCTAGCGCTTTTACATAGCAGAAAAAATTTATTATAATATTATGAGGTATACAGTAAAAATCCACGGTTAAACTATTCATACTTGACCAAGTATTTAAATTCATATCGGTTACTAGTTAAATGCAATGCACGAATTTTCAGAGATTAACTGCAATACATAGCCTTCTAGCACTTAGCGAATCCATAAGGCATTCTAACGTGATATGTGATAAACAAGTTAATATTGCCTTAGATCCAATTTTAATAATATTATTGCCATGAAGATTTGTGTAATACAGGTAAACATTATTGGTTCATTCACATTTTTTAGCTAATTTAAGAATATTTTTTTTAAGTAATTTTGGTACATTTTATTATCTATTTATAATTCATATGCTATTATTTGGGAATCTTGGCTGATAAATTATAAAAGCAGCATATATAGCGATTTAATTTAGCTTGCCATGAATAAATATGTTGTAAGAAAACAATAAGAATTCAAATCACCGAAATTCTGTGCATGCCATAAAGTTATATGTATTTAATACTAGATTTTTTGCTTATACAACTGTAAAACATTAACGTTTACTTTCAATGCATTTTAAATAATGAAATATAACAGAAAGGCTCCTTATGGAAATCAATTCATGATACTGTCATGAGATTATAAATATGTTCCGAGCTATTACCGTAATATCCGATGTATTAAGTAATTTAATCTTCAATTGAAATTTAAAGGCTGCTTCCAAATTTAATCTAATAGTATATACAAAAAATGATAAGATTTCAATCCCTTCCAAAAAATTTTTACGATTACAAGCTAAAATGCAATAACAGGCGATTTCTTAAAATTTCTTCATGATTTAAAGAGTGTATGCAATCAGTAGAATCTCAAAATTCCACTAATACTGTTATAAAATCGACTTTGTGTCCTATCTGTAATAGCTTATATTTTAGTATTCATTATTTAGATCGCACAACCTTGAATATTGAAAAGCTGAATTTTACTGATATTCAGAAATTCTTAGTCATATATACTTATCATTAATTAAATTTGCGTTAGTTAGTATTGCCAATCTTCAATTGTTCGTAATGAATATACATGGACTAGAAGGCATTAAATTAGAATATCGAGTAATATGACTATGGTATATTTACCAGCACGAGCAAACTTTAATTGAAAGTGTCATGTAACTTAGTATTGTAATTGTAGACTGTTAGCCATGTTTAGTATAATGTACGGTAGATATTTATCTTAAGAGATATTTGGTTGCTATAACTATACACTGTAGTGGTAGAGACTCTATGCTAGAGTACAGATGACTATATACAGTAAGCTGTTGAGTTACTAATAAGGCTATAGGTAAAAATAGAACTGTAAATCATATATTGGGATATGGTTAATTCATTGTACTTTGGCTGGTGTGAATAATGTCTACGTAATTACTGTAGTCGTATCCATATTGGATTAATGATGGTCCGTAGTAGAACAGTCTTACTAAGAATAATTTAACTATGTGTAATATAAGGTAAAAGATTGCCATGCGGATTGTAGCTGCGAGTGCTACGAAAAGTATAAAAGCATGCAACTTTATATTATTCTGTTAGTTCGTTGTAGAAGTCTTTAGTAGTAGTATTCGGCTAGAGTAGAGCTGTGTGTAGTAAATTTTTGTATAAGATTCAATAAAGCCCTTATTTTTCTAAAATTTTGGAATTTCGTGATCGGTATATATCACAGGAAGCTATCCAGCAAGCTCATATAATAAACGGTATATTCGTATTTAAGATACTTTAATTAGATTTAGAACTTGCTTAGGTTTACTTCTTTTGCAGTAACAGGAAATATTTTTAAAAAAATTATATCGAATACTGTCAATAAAGTATGCGTACAATAATGGATTAACAGCTGGATATAAGAAAGCCAAATATTGAAGTGCTTTGTGTAAGGAATAGATAATATCATTTGGCTCGGGTTTGATAAAGCCTAATATGGACAATGTATAGACACATACGTAAGGAGCTATCATCACTACAAAAATAATTGCCAGCAATCCGATTTGCAAGGATGCCTTTACAGTTCTACAGTTGGGAATTCTTTTAATAACATCAGATATGCTAGAAATAATACGAGTTGTAAAAACTTTTCTTCTTTGCGTGTAAAATACATGCAATATTTTTGAGTAACAAATTACTATAACGGTAGCAGGTAAAACGAATAAAGCAAAAAACTGCCAGCAGTGATAAATTTTTTTAGCAGGTAAATTATCAGATGAAGTAACGCATCGGTCATGTCGTATTTTCCTATATGTCATCAATGGCATATATCCCATCATAAATGACAAAATCCAGCTCGCGCTTAGAAATATGGATAATTTTCTTTTTATAGACTTGTAGAGCTGAAGTGAATTCTTAATAGCAAACCAACGATAGAGACAAATTAAGCATTGATGCAAGTTATAATTTAAAAACAGAGAAGCACCGAGAGGAGGTAGCATGGAACAGAAGTATCCAAATTTATAAATATATTTTATTGCAGTCCATCGTGGAATAATATACATTCCGCCGAAAAGGATTCCAATAACGAATGTGCTCTCTAATAGCAAATTTGAAGGACTACGTCGAATGTTTGAAGTTCTTAAACTTAAAAGTAAAGCAGAATTGGTAATGACAGTAAAGACACCTATAAAAAGCCATATGCCTTCAGTATATGTAAATTTACAACTCTCTGTCAGAGAGCAGTTTAGACCGTCCGTGTTGTTGGCCATTGCAATAATTCTTTCAGCCTACTCGCTGACAAAGTATCATGTGGAAAGTAATATATGTGTTCTGTTTCAATTTGGACACTATAGCACCTTTTATTCGTCTGCTTTTCAATGCTTCTAAAGAAAACTAATTATTAAATGTATGTATTGACCGGAATCAAATTGTTATTTCTTCTTTATAAAGTATCATTTTAAACCCATCTAATATCATATGCTTCAAAGTGCCTGCTTTGTTCGATAGGAAGTCTTTAAAATTTAATGATCAATACTTTACTCCATGATAATAACTAAGTTTGTAAACATTTTACTTGTTACATTTCAAGGCATTCGTCTAATTTAAATATTATATCACATCATGCCTTCAATCATAAGAAGTTCCGTGTAATAAGGTTGACTATATCTCAGTCTGCTTTACTGCTACAACTGAAAATAAAGTTGGTCTAACTGAATGCAGATGGAAGTCTGCTTTATTACATTTTGTAAAAATTGTAGACTAGTACAAGTTAGTCTAAAAATAGGAAAATAATTCAGTGTTTAATCCAACTCACTACATTCCGATAAGGCGCAAATAGAATATCATATTTGCGGATGCATTTCTTTACTGCCATTATTCTATTAGTTGCAGAAAAATTGAATATTAAAAGACGGCCCCTTCTATTCTGCCTGCCATCACGTTTTCATAAATTGTAATTAGCCTTGCAAATAATAATTTTTTTTTAACAAAATATATATCGTGATATAAACAATGAAATAAAAAATGTTTAAGACGGGTATGAAAACAATAACTATTATTTTAAATTGACATTATTCGAAAACAAATTACTTCTGCCTAGTGGTACAGTAACATTATAGATCTGATCGCATTTGTGCTTATCTACCATTTACAAAACGGTAACATGAGTAAGTATGGTTAAAATACTGGCACTATCTGCTGCATTGCAGCTAAATAATATTGTTATTCCTGATAACAAATGTAATATTCTGTGTATAAATATTTATTTCGATCTCTATTACGCATAGTTTTATAATAAATGCTACTAAACTTCAAATTCGGGAGAAATGAGTATTACTGCTTAAAGAATGTATTGTAATTTCGCTGTTATAAGACAACTCAATTCGAAGTATCAATAAAGCATAATGTGCTTCTGATCTAGGTATTTGATCATAAAATTTTAATGCTTACGGCTATGATACTACTCTTACAAATTTTTTGATATCTACGCTAACATTTAATAAATTACAGGAAGGATAAATATACACGAATTATGCACTATCCTTACGCTCTAGGTAGCATTTTGTGTCTATACAGAAGAAATTAAAAGTGCAATAAAAATATTTTAACTCGTAAACCCTATACGATAAATTAATTACCGATATACAAATTTTTTGAATTACGATATTAGTCAATTAAGTAAATAAATTGAACCTAATTAATAAAGTTTGTTTTACTGAGTTTTAAGTGTTTACGTGTAATGGCTGCATATTTAAATTTATATTACTAGCAGTAAACTCGTTTATAGATCTTTCGATAACAGAGATATTCTGCATCGTTTTAGAAAGGCAACTGTACGTAAAATAGCTTCATAACTATACTCATACACCTGGTACGAAAATTTTAAAAGAAGTGAAAATAGGTAATAAGTAAGAAATCAAATATTTAATGTAACATATCATTAGCATGGAAAATGAAACAGTTTCATTCCATTTCCTACCCAAACTACGTCATCCAGTCATTGTTATAGCTTATGCGTAAAGATGCTAGATTTAAGTTCTGCAATTAGCTGTTAAAGATCATATCTTTTTATTGGAATTTCATCCTAATCATATTACAATTTATTAACGAATTTCGAGTATGCAAATACATATTCTTCGTACAATTTTTCCCTATTCGTAGAAAATGTAGATGAACTTGCTCCTTAGTTTACGATGTGATTCATTTTACTATGTATTCTATGATAAACGGTGAGAGCAATAGTCCTTAATATATAATTAACGAAAGACTTTTTTTAACCAGTATGTGATCATAAAATATGGGAATTCAAATAGCAAATGGATAGCAACAGAATTTACTACTTAAATAAATTACTACATTTTAGGCAGTTTAGATACTAAATTTTTTGCTGCTAATTTGTACTTGCATAAACATAGACCATTATTTCTGTTAATCCATAATAAATTCTTATATAGAAATACAACAGTATCGCTAGTTTGGTTTAGTTATAACTAAAAATAAAAACTATTTAGGCTTTTATCAAGTTTTATAAGATATCACGCTAAATAGTATATGTAACTTAAAATTTTGCAACTATACAATGCCATGAAGAAAGCCGTTCAGTAGTGATTTAATTCGAATTTCGCAAGGGAAGAGTTTAAATTGCCCATGGATATGAAAACAGCTGTAATGTATCTAGTATTGTGATTGTAGACTCTTAGCCATGTTTAGTATAATGTACGGTAGATATTTATCTTAAGAGATATTTGGTAGCTATAACTATACACTGTAGTGGTAGAGACTCTATGCTAGAGTACAGATGACTATATACAGTAAGGTGTTGAGTTACTAATAAGGCTGTAGGTAAAAATAGAACTGTAAATCATATATTGGGATATGGTTAATTCATTGTACTTTGGCTGGTGTGAATAATGTCTACGTAATTACTGTAGTCGTATCCATATTGAATTAACGATGGTCCGCAGTAGAACAGTCTTACTAAGAATAATTTAACTATGTGTAATATAAGGTAAAAGGTTGCCATGCGGATTGTAGCTGCGAATGCTACGAAAAGTATAAAAGCATGCAACTTTATATTATTCTGTTAGTTCGTTGTAGAAGTCTTTAGTAGTAGTATTCGGCTAGAGTAGAGCTGTGTGTAGTAAATCTTTGTATAAGATTCAATAAAGCCCTTATTTTTCTAAAATTTTGGAATTTCGTGATCGGTATATATCACAACAGCAAAAGGATGCAATACTATATTTGATTTAGCTCTCTCTTGCTACGCAAGTTTAAAAGTTACTTAACTATCAGCAGTGTTGAAGTATTAGCTCTGACCTAATACTATCGTAAAATGCCTCTACTGCAAGCATAAGCGACCTTTCTTTTGTATTGTGAAAGAAAAGAACAGGATTTATTTAAATTTTGCCTAGCTTACATACTCTTCTGTAGCAGTTACTAGTGATAACATTGATAATTTTTTCTAATTATCTAACAAATAAATTTTTTTCAAAAACCAAATTATTTCTGTAATAAATAGATCTATTGAGGTGGACAATTGGACATTTACTGATTACTTATAGATAGCCGGATTTGGCATGTTTTTATTTATGAAATCGTTTAATATACCGGTGCCCTATAGTCTACTATCATTTCGGATTATCGTCGCAAGAAAGGGTCATTATTTGATCTTGCAGTCTCGTGTAGTAAAGGACTAAAAGTAGAGTCCTTTATAGCTTTTAGTAGGTAACTAGTATTATTTTACTATAGAAAATACCTAGAAAGTGATAGTGCCTTTAAGTTTTACCCTGCCAAATCATCATGTCGCCATCTTTTCTTCTTCATTATTTTACAAGGTATTATATAGATTACTATAGAAGCAGCCCGAGAGCAAATGCTTCATCTAAAGAAAGGGCGTTTGATCGTCTATTCAAACTGTAAGTAAAATTGACATAGTAACAAAACCCTATCCTTAGAGAAAGGGGATTTATGACATGACAGTAAAGTACTGTAATGTAGTCTATAATCGTACAGTTATTGTACAATCTGACGCTAAAACATCAACTATCAATACTCAGTGATACTAATGTCAGAAAAGTAGTCGTAATAGTCATATAAAATTTTTGATAAGCGATTAGTGTGATCTTTATAAAATCCGGATTTTTCGGATTCGGATTCCGGAACCGGTCGGATTTATGTCTGATATAATTTTCCTGTTTTAATTTTTGAATTTTTGTTCATGAAAAATATCGTTTTTAAGAGTCGATTTTTGAAATTTGAACTTTTTGCTATGAATTTGAAACTTTGGAATTTCCTAATGTGACTTGAAAGTCACATTAGGAAAGTTAGTTAGGAAAATAGAAAATAAGATGGAAATTGGCAGAGGTTGTGTAGATTGTTAAGTAGTTAGACTGTTACTTTTATGACTAAATCTTGATGTTTAAAGGTTAATTTTTAGACTTTTATAATGCATTAATGATAGAAATTATGTTAGAAGTGAAGTTTGATATATATTATAGTTAACTTTTTGGTTTTATAGTATTTTGTAAGGGAATCGTAGGGTAAATTGTGTCTGAACTTTGAATGATTTTTGTTTTCTTAAATGGTGCAAAGTAGTTTTCTAAAACGGATCAAGAGCGATTGGTTAGTAAATGTTTAGTTTTAAATACCTCTGACGGCTCTACGAAGCCTATAAATGATAGTGCAATTAGAAAATTTAGAGGGAGAGTAGAAGAAGATTGTTTGAAGTACTTGTTGAATTTAAAAGGCCTTTGAGGTTGAATTGTTGTAAGTTAAAACGTAGTTCTTTTTGAAAGGTTGTTTGGTTGTTGACATTTTTTTAGTCTGTCACTTATTTTATTAATATTTAAAGTTAAGTTTTTGTAAGATTGTTCGGTTTATACTTCTCCATTTTTTTGTAATAAATTGTTGATCAATTATTTCCCCAAATTTTATTTGGTGTCAAAGTTTCGTCAAGTCGACCGGAGTGCAACGAAAGTAGAATCAAAGTCTATTAAAGTTTTGCAACTTGATTTCTACACTTTTCATTTCATTACGAATAGGTTATACTTCCTTAAATACTGTAAGTCACAAGGATAAAAGCTAGATAATAAGATGACAATACCAAGGAAATGAGCTGATTAAGTATTAGTTATTTTATCTCTACCAAATTCTGTTATAATATTGTATCCAGAAAGTCATTAATAAAGATGGGAAGCCATCTTAGTATGAGAACTATAACAAGCTTAATTTACTTGTGAATAATTTAAATTTGATACTGTAATGTTGACAAGATTAAGTAACATAAATAATGTTGAAATTAGCCTAAGATCTCCTATTATAACAAAGATATCTTATCTATCTTGACGATTAAAATAACGCTCTCAATTAATGGATATACGCAATGTAATTAGTTACTATCTATTTCTTATATGGAAAATAGGATGATAATACGCTGCGTATAGGCGCCAGCAGAAGCTGCTACTGGGCTAATTAAATATATATTTAAAAAGTTATCTTTACTAGGGTAGTTGAAGATATTCTTGTCAGTTGCATATATAATTAGACCTTTTCATAGCTGTTAGCTCTCATCCTCCATTAATATCAGATGCCAACTCAAATTGTCTTAAATTTTAACAATCATCACTGACGTTTTTGACTGGATTTAAATTTTTTACAGAAACATTATTAAAATTATTTCGCTATAATCTCAGTGCATCAGCAAGTTCTCTTGCTAGAAATGTCAGTTTATTAAGAATCTTAACTATTCTATGTCATGCCATATATAATTATCGTCTGCAACTAGATTATGAAAGAGTGTACTTGAAAAAGCTTTTTTTCACATAAATTAAAGTATATTGTAACAATGAAAAGAAAATCTAAGAGGGAATGATATAACAGATTAAATAAGATTAAGGCACTTAAATTTAATTTTAGGATAACATTTGAAATAAAGACTGAATTCCACAGTAATTATAACATTTTGGTGTAAAATAATTCGGTGATTTGATATATCTAGCTGCAGTAATACGATTATCACGGTTAACGAAGCGGAAAGATTTTATCGCTTACTTTCCTCTTTTCTCTACCGTCAACCTACTCATACCTTTTCTGAAATCTCTATATTGTACATCTTTATGTCATAAACTATGACTTCATTTATAGAATGCAAATACTTTGAACTTAGAAAACAGTGAATTAACAACGCTCCATAATTAGAATTCTCTAACACGCTCTATTATAGAAAATACTTTGCTCTGGTATCTGTCATTATAATCTTACTACTGGCAATTTTATCTAGTATTTAACTGTTACTTGTGTAATTTACTAGCACTGTACCACTATTATTTCTTTCTTGATAGACCGATACTGAATTTTCATTATGAAAACATAATTTTGTTAATATTTTACTCTTTACAGCAGATCGGATACTATCAACAAAGTAGCAGTATAGTAAAGGATTTACAGCTGGATAGAGGAATGAAACATATCTACTGACTATATGTAAATGGTAGGCAACTATACCAGGTAGTGATGACATCAATCCCAATGATCCAAATGTAAAGATGAATGTCGACGGCAGCATCAGTACCATAAAAATTATTGCCAAAAATCCCATTTGTATAGAGGCCTTAATAGTTTTATTATCAACACTTCGCTTTGATTGCTGATTCGCAGAGATAGTCAATGCAAAAGTTTTTGAACGTTGGCGATGGAATTTATGGTATATATTAGCATAGCAAAAGATTATAATGATTACGGGCAAAATATTCGTTGCAATAAACGTTATGAAGAGAAAAACATTTTCCGCCGTTTCATCACTCAGGTTGGTACAATTTTCAACTTCTACTATTCGGTAGGCCATGAAAGGTATGCTTACGAAGAGAAGTGAAAACAACCAAATAGCAGTTATAAAATAGATATAACAGCTTTTATGTATTTTTTTACGATAGCAAATTGGCCATTTTACCGCATAGTATCGATCAATACTTATGAAGCACTGATGTAAATTATAACACAGTAGCAATAGACTGCCAAGAGAAGGTAGAAGAAAACATAAACCTGGTATTTCGCTTGTAAAGTATTCTGCAGCCCATTGAGGTAAAATATAAAATCCTCCAAATAAAATACCAATAAGAAATGAACTATTAAGAACTGTAAAAAATGGGTTCTGATTTATGTTCGAGGTAACGGTGCATACAAATATCGAAAAATTAGTAATAACCGTAACTACTCCAATAACTGCCCATATGATAGCATCAGTTAAGATTTCTGAGACATTTTCTTCGTGATTAGAAGTTTCCGTAGAATTATTTGCCATGCCTTCTGCAAAGTTCACTATAATGACTGCATCTTTTGATCGCCAAATTTTCGACAAATTTCTAGATCTACCTACCACCTTGCAAACTGAGTCAGACTTAAAAATTCCTTCTAATTTCAAATTTACAAAGGTGGAGACATTTGTTCATAGTATGATTTCAAATTGCTTAAGGAGTCTTCTGATAGCTTGAATGATTTATTACTTATCTACATGCTGTAATAGCCTAGAGCATTATTTTGAGAAAGGATAAGATCGAGCCATGAATAGCAATATTAAATAGGTTATAGATTCAGCTGCGTATAACTAATAAGTTATGTAAATTGACCATTATAAAGTCTACTGTTATAGCCATCGTTATGTTTTCTATCACTGCATCAATAATAAAAGAAAAACTTTGAAAATCCAACTGTATCTTTCGAGCAATCATTTTATTTTAATGTAGATAGTTCAAATTCAAATCTTAGTAAAAAAACTTAATACTTCATATTTTAAAGCATATCGAAAAATACATCTTAAATTACAGATATATAAATGAAACTGTCGAATCCCTAAGATAGCGATTAAAAATCTGCTCTTAAGTAACAAATAGTTCTTTCCCATTCAGTTGGCAATTAATTGGCGTATAAATTCATTTTACTGTAAATCTGGTATTTCTGGTACATTTGCTAGCGATAAAGCATATAGTAGACTGACAATAGTAAAATTCTAAATTTTTCCAGATTTGTAAGTCTGGATTACAATTATTATAAATTGTTTGCAACATGAAGTTAGGAAAATAGAATGAGGTAAGGACTATGTGATGCGAAATTATCGATTTAAGCAAAACGTCAATTACTTTTCCATACAAGGCAAGAAAAAGGAAACATGCACGGTACGACATTAATTCTGAAAATTCAAAAGTCACTATGTTTACTTCTAAACAACCATAATTATGCAATGTACAATATCTAAGTATTGATGTTATCCGGAATCAAATTTCCATCTTTGACACTTTAATGCGAGTAAGAATATCAACTACATGCACATAGCTCGGGCTTTACAAACAATAGTTTTTCGTCCCGTACAACTGATAGAATTTATCAGTTCTTGCTTAGATTTTCACTTACAGTACCATGTGTCGTTATGTGGACAGTGATATAACAGAACTGTAGATTAGTTACCAGATGATTGCAATTATTCAGAAGATCTGGTACAGTAACGCGTATGTAAAGAAGCCTAAATATCTGGTATTATGTATTACTAACAGTACGGTACAAGCTATAAGTGGGCTGGTATATAAGGTTAAGCCCATAAAATAAAAAGGTATATTCTTTACAGGGATCTATCTATGTGTCAGTCTGCGTCATCATATTGATTAAAGATATAACAAGTACAATATCCAATAAGCTCGTATTTTTGTTTCAGTATATCTGAGAAAAAATTGGGCCAAAGCCTTTTTACTTTAGGAACATTTGTGGGTATACAGAGTAATCATCGTTAATTAGCGAATTTTGGTTGCTTTAACAGTCATTGAAAAACAGAAATCAAAAATATGTATCAATTTCATAATTTTATGTAACGCTGCTTTACGCTAAAGACCACAATCTGTTTGTGGCCCTAAGTGTAATGCAAATATTGTAGTCGTTCTAAGGATACTTTAATAATCCGTTTCAAGCGACATGCAAACATAAAAGAACTATTAAAATTAGCAATACGACAGTAAACAATTGCCTATCACTACTACAGAAATTAATTAACAAGATTAATTTGAGGACAGGCATTTCTCAACGAAGAATTGTTTTATCGATTTTACCTACTATACTATTTTCCAGTTTGATATAGTAATAATTCCTTTACGAGTAATAGAGCTACGTTCCTTCCAAAATAATTTACCTAATCTTTCTAATGCTCTACTTTTTAAAATTATCGCGCAATGCGGACGCATAGGAAAAATAACCGATGCAATTGCTGTTACTAACAAAAGTAATCTACCAGAAATATGAGGATTGTTGCAATTACCTGCCATTCTGTGCTACTTTAATAAAGTAAAATCACATTAATATACTTATTTTTAATTTACTAGATAGAAAATTGATTAAGCAATCTGTTACAAATTGCTGCATAATAAAATAGTAAGTAACCGAAAATAGTTCTTATGTGAATATAAAAATTATGTAAAAAGAAGTTAGCATATAAATAGTAAACAAGATAATAGAATAAATGTCGCGGAACGCACAAAGTTCCGGACGTGAAAGAGCACAAGCTGAGGATTCATCGTAAAGAACGTAAGAAACCCTGGTCCGGGCTAGAAAAACAAAGTGTAGTGACTGCAATCACAAAATAAGGTATCACTAAAAAAAGAAAGCATGTCACTGAATCTCTATTATAATATTATGATAGGAATTCTTCATGAAGGATTAGAGGTAACAAAGCCGAAAATTAAAGTTGAATCCTGACTATGTATGACATACTCGTACTACATCCCGATCATAGTACTAAATATTGCAACAAATGGTAAACACAGTAAATTTACGTTAAGCTAAATGACGGCTTCTGTTATATAAAGGAAAAGTGTGCATTTATCACAAAACAGCTTTGCAACAAGATAACGTAATGTACGATCAATAAGTCAATTCCTTGAACCACGTATCAAGGAACGATATCTGCTCTATCAGAAACACTTTTGCTCTTATAGCAGACTACACAAAGACTTAACGCCCAGTATTTTACGTTAAACGCTTAGTTTAAGAATCCACTTTATTACTTGATATACTGCATTTATATACTATTCCTTAATAGTTCATTAATCATAGTACGATTAACTTTGGAATCATTCATTGAATTAGATATTAATCATAGCTACTGCTCCCTTATTGCAGACAACAGTATTTACGAACATAGACATCTGATGACTAATACAGAATCGTCAGATTATGATATGTTCTATCACGGAACATTTCCACGATAATTTACAATCTATCATAAGTAAGTTACAATCACAATGATTCAAACTGTAAGCAGATGATTTGCATTCCCTATTATAACTATTAATTTCAGTATGTGTATATGTGTCACTATCGAAAAAGTTAGTGCTATATTAGAACACAGTATATCCAAATTAGAAGTTAACTAAATAAGGATAGGCTAACAGAATTATCCTAAGATAGATATTTCTACACTATTACAGTATGTAACACTGTCACAACATTTTATTCATAGAATTTATTAGGTATACTGCAGAAGTTATATACGCCTGCAATAAAAACTACATCATTAGGGAAAATTTTCGATCCTTTATGAGTAAATAAAAATTAGCTATAAATAATTTATAAAGCTTATCACATATTTATATAAGGATGCTTGACTATTTTTGTATCGGTGCTTAATACATCAAAAGTAATACATGTATCGAGTTCTTAAATGGTCTGGTCATTCTCATTTTGAAATGCTACGGGTTTATTACTTAAAGCGATAATAAATACCGTATCGTATATGAATGAAGAAATTACATCTTAATATAAGTCTATCGCAACTGTGAGTGTAACAGTAAATATTCACCGCACAACTTCCGTATGTGATAATTAGAGATACTAGCTACGTAATACTAGAGTAAGTTCTTAACCAACAGTAAAGTACAGTCAAAAAACTTTACCGGTAGCTGCCTATAAATGTCGTTATAAGTTGGTAATAGAGCTGATGTAGTGTGTCACAATAAGGAGAAAAATAGAAAAGTCAATTTGAGCTAATTTGATTGCTTTTAGAAGCAATTTTAATATTAGAATAAGGGGCTATTACGGTGCGAATAACAATGAAGAGTAAATAACTAAATTTAGTGGTCAACATTTATATGTGGAGATAACTAATAATGACTAACAGGAAGAACTACGGTAGTTATTATTTTATTACAGTAAATTATGCTGTACTGTAGTAAGAGTTCTTATACGGTAGCTAAAGTTAATTGATTATAGGGTTGTCTTGTAACGCTTGTCATGAATATCCTAAAAATATTCAATTATAGGTGATACGATAAATAATTCTGTGTATGGACATACTGTAATCTAATTAAAAAGAATCATTCAGTAAATGTCTAAGGTTATAAATGATTTCTATATTAATTTAGCCATCCAATATGAACTAAATTTCATGAACTGTTATGACTCATACATGAAAGCTGCTGTCAAAGGGTATTAAGCTTGGCAGATAGTTGAATAATAAAGGAGTTCTATAGTTGTTTAATGTAGAAACAAAGCGTCAAAGTTCTCGTGAGATACTAAAGGGATACTGAATCCGGAGGACTATAGTAATTTAGAGATTTGTTTTAAATTATCTTTGTCACAAAGCTGATTTGTGACAGTCTATTATTACACTCGAAAATTTTTCGTATATATCATTCGTAATACCAAGATTATTTGGTAATATATTTGGATCGAACCTGCAATCTTATAATTAGTTAAAGTAAATGTTTAATGCTATCAAAATCAATGTTTACGTTAGAAGAAGAATGATACTCGATTCCACCCTACTCTGTACGTATATGAAACCATAGATATGTGACGTATAAATATAAATAATCTTAGTGACTAGATTATATTATTATATTTTTTCATTAACTTCTTAAGAATATTATATTTTCAAATAAAAAGTACATTAAAGGATTAAGTGAAAGCTTTATTTGAAAACATAGATATTTGGGTAGCATAAATATTTTCGTTTATTTTCATTTGAAATCCTCAAAAGTTGTTCAAGGCATGGAATTTTTCATAGCTACATCAGACTCGTCAGAAATTGCTATTATTAGCTTCTTGAAAAAATTTAGTACATCTATGCAAAATATTCTACCGAGAATCTTACTGAAAGTTATAATGTTGATGTTGTTGCCATATATCGGACTTATAATGATTTGATAAATTTTTCTATTTATCTTCGATGTTAAATTAATGTTTTTAGTCCGTAAAATTTCTAAGTGGTAATAATATTCCACTCTTCAAATCTAATCTTTCCATACTGATGATATTTATACGGAATTAAATAAAGCTGATCTAAAGCTTATTGATTAAAGTAGTTGAGCAAATATCGCCAATATAAAGTTTGTTAGCGATTGAATAAGAAATTTTTTTAATTTTTGGATCTCAAGTATATTTTGCATATATGTAGTACTACTCATGGCACACCAATACACCTAAATTTTGCAAAATACTATTTCTTAATTTCAATGTTCAAAAGTATACGAGATATAATAGCATAAAATAATAGAAATTGTCACAAAAATTGTTCTTGATTTAAACGAAAATTATAGTTCGAATGCGTAATTTCATTTACTTTAGGTGGCTATTAAACATGTACCTTTTACGGATTAGAAGTTTAGCATTTGATTTAATATTCTAATTCAAAGGAATCATTCTTAAAGTCTGTATAACTATTTGGTAATTGAATGAGATACATATTTTCCCTTTAGACCTGCAATTATTGAGATTAGTGCTTAAAAGATATTTAACAAAATAATTTTTCTCACATTTACCATAAGCTAAGTCATCTCTTTGAATTATTTGATAAGATACTCGCTAATATTCATTTGTGCTCTTATGGAACATTATTACTATTTTTCCTACTTATAACAGTATTATAATTTATAGTAAAGCATAATTTAGATTGGTTTTTAGTATTACTAAAATATATCGATTATTAGGTCAAGATTGAAGTGGCTTTTAAGACTAAATTTCAGAATAGAGTTTTTACATTGGGATGAATAATTTCTAGCATGAAAAAAATAATCGCTTATAAGTTATGATTCACTTAATTCTTTACTTAATTTTTCACATTCCAGTTCATACAAAACTATCTAACAATAACAGCGATCTTTAAAATAATCAGAAATGAACCTTCGATTTTTAAAATTTAAATTAACATTTCAATCAATTATCCGGAAGCAACTTGACTAATTTTAGGAATAATCGATGATTTACTTTTCTGTAGACGAAATAGATTCAGAAAAGCATGCCTAATAGTATCTACAAAGTAAGCATACAATAATGGATTGATAGCTGGGTAAGAAAATGCAATGTATCGAGTAATAAACTGCATATTAAGAATAAACTGAACTGATATCGGTAATATCCTGCCGAATTCACTGATAATAAATCCACAAGTATAAGGTAGCATCATCACAATAAATATGGCTGCTAGTATACCCATTTGTATAGATGCATTAATTGTTTTCTTACTGGTTGTTTTTCCAAGCCTATAGTTGCAGCTAATACTTGGTGCAACGGATTTCTTTCGCTTGCTATAAATCATGTAAAAGGTTTGGGAATAGCAAAAGACAATTACTGTTACAGGGACAAAAAACCAACCTAAGAATTTCCAGTAGGCAAAAATTCGCTCTGCAAGAAAATTTCCAGAATGAACAACACAATGACTACTAGATAGCGGTCGAAATGTCATAGCTGGTATAAATGCTGTTGCAAAGGAAAATACCCATAAAATCACTACGATGTATAAATATAACCTTTTATGCACTTTACGTCGATACTTTATAGGCCATTTAACGGCAAAATATCTATCCAAACTCGTAAAACATTGATGTAAGTTATAATTCAGCAAAAATGCTGAACCAAGTAATGGCATAATAGAACAAATTAAACCAAATTGCCGAAAGTAGTCAAATGCAGCCCATCTTGGTAAAATATATATTCCACCAAAGAGGATGCCAATTACAAAAGAACTACTGATTATAACATGAGATTGATTTCGCAATGAACGCGATAAAATTAAACTTAAAAAAAGAACTGAATTAGTAATTACTGCAATAACTCCAATAGCTGTCCATAATTCGACACTATTTTGGGGCACTATGAAAGAAGGTGTTTTATCTGTGACATTGACTTCCATTGCAGTTCCATTTACAGCAGCACTAGAGATATTGTTTTCCATCACTTCTTAATTCTAGTATTAAATGTATGAGCTATAGAGAACTAAATAAGTGCGATTTGTTAACTGAAGTAGTAGCTAATTTAGGAAGATAATAAATAGTTGATGTAATTGGACATAATGTACGGTGTTCGTGATGAATGTTAACCATTACGACTATGGAATTTATTACTACATAAAACATGAGTATTGTTTAATCATCAGCAAACAAAAAAATATTTACGTATCTTATCCATGTCCCATGATGATCAAATTCGATAAATCATAATAGTTTGATATCAATGAATATAATTATTTTAATGAACTTATGAAAAACTATAGTCAGTTTTTGCATGAATCATAATTTACGGTACAAAAAATATATATGAACGTACATTGCATAAACTGACATTTAAGTGCATTAATCAAGCCCTGTTCTGATCTACAAAGGAGTCTTTAAGTTAGCTTCTTAAGAATGCCCCAATGTGTCTTAACGACGTCATTACTGTTTATTTACTGCATAAATTAAACTTCTTTTCTTACGCTATGCTGTATTAATTTATGAGCATATATTATAGACACAGCTGTATTTGACTCGTTGACTTGAAAATAAATATTTGCTATGGTTACATAACACCTGCATTGCTTTACCAGATATTTAAGCCTATCTTAATGTTGTTCGCAGTACTATTACTACAAAGTTTCTAAATCTATTACTTTTCAACGAAGTTTAATTAAACGACAATACCATACTATAATCATTGCGACTTTTAACTTAATATCAATGATTAAATGTTATCATAGCTTATTAATTCATTAAAATATTTTAAAAATTAAACCAAAACATAGAAGTACCAGAAAAATATTCACAAGTACCGATAAACTTAGCAAAACGATTTGTGATAAAACTAGTCTCTTGACTAGTGATATTTGCTATTTTCTGCTATTTAAGTTATTTCCACCCCCTAAAAAAGAAAAATAGTTTGTAAACAATTACATAAAAATTATTAATCTTTTAATTTAAATTATTTAAGACAATATCAATATCTACAGTTATTATGATCTCTTGTCATACAACAATATATAACATAGAAGTATACATAATTATAATTAATAAAGCTTTCTACTGTTTTTGAAGGAATCCTTCAGTTTTGTTAGATTTTTGAAGTCAATATTGAAATTTTTCCTACTATATCTCGTAAAAACTAATAATAGTGAATCATCAATTCAACAATTGTCAACATAAATATTTTAAAACGATATTAGGATTTCTAGAAAGCATCTTTCATTATTAAAACAATATATTAATCACTGCAAACTGCGCAAGAATAAATGTCAATATAATCTAGTTTCAAATGGATTTAGTATTGATAAGACAATCCTCATAGATTTCGTAAGTAGAATATTCATTTTAATTCAATAACTTAATATATAATATAATTTTTAAAGTTTAGTAAAATAAGAGTATTTCGATTGAATTTAATCATTAGCCTTTACTAATAATCTTAAATTTCGCCGACGCCAATCCGAACTGTTGATTTGTCAATGGAGTAAATCAAATCAAACTGGACAAAGATTTGAGA
Source organism: Trichoplax adhaerens (assembly GCF_000150275.1). Lineage (NCBI taxonomy): Eukaryota > Metazoa > Placozoa > Uniplacotomia > Trichoplacea > Trichoplacidae > Trichoplax > Trichoplax adhaerens. The sequence goes on along the minus strand of NW_002060953.1, from coordinate 1,327,525 downwards.
ATGTAATACATGTTGCAGTAAAGGACTAAAAGTAGAGTCCTTTATAGCTTTTAGTACGCAACTAGTATTATTTTACTATACAAAATACCTAGAAAATGATAGTGTCTTTAAGTTTTACCCTGCCAAATCATCATGTCGCCGTCTTATCTTCTTCATTATTTTACAAGGTATTATATAGATTACTATATAAGTACCATTAGAGCAAATGCCTAATCTAGAGAAACGGCGTTTTATCGTCTATTCAAATTGTAACAAAATTTGACTTAGTAACAAAACCCTATCCTTAGAGAAAGGGGATTTATAACATGACGATAAAGTACTGTATATGAAGTCTATAATCGTACAGTTACCGTACAATCTGACGCTAAAACATCAACTGTCAATACTCACGAATACTCAGCAATGCTAATGTCAGAAAAGTAGTCGAAATAATCATATAAATTTTTGGATAAGCGGGATTTTGTAAAGATTACAGTAATCGCTACTTAGCTAATTAAAAAATTTTTTATGACTATCACGATTACTTTTCTGACATTAGCATCGCTGAGTATTGACAGTTGATGTTTTAGCATCAGGTTGTACTATAACTGTACGATGATAGACTACATTATAGTACTTTGCCGTCATGTTATAAATCCCCTTTCTCTAAGGATAGGGTTTTGCTACTAAGTTAAATTTAGTAACAATTTGAATGGACGATCAAACGCCCTTTCTTTAGATTAGGCATTTGCTCTAGGGCTACTTGTATAGTAATCTATATTGTTTTAATACCTTGTAAAATAATGAAGAAGAAAAGATGGGGCGACATGATGATTTGGCAGGGTAAAACTTAAAGACACTATCACTTTCTAGGTATTTTCTATAGTAAAATAGTACTGTCACAAACTTATGTTGCGAACTACTAGACTAAACTAAACTAATAGATTACTGATGCCTTGCTCCACTACACCTGGAGACCTACTGTATGGTAGTTCTTTACTACTTTCGGTCACACAGGGATAAGACCGTTCTAAAAGATTAGTATAGTTTTTATTAGTAGAGTAGCCGAGTACCTTCTCGTACACGATCTAATATGGAACTCAGGAACTGAGCATTCGCTCGTCCTTTTATACCATTCCACTAAATTTATGGTGCATACATAGTAACTTGACAATATAAGATTTACATGATTTGTAGTGGGTGCTAACGTGTCGCCATTATTAATATCTACTGTATATAGGCTCTACTAATTAATTGCAAATACAATTATGCCTTTTATTGTCTAGCAATCTAGACATTAATATTCTTAATTTCAATTATCACTTACCAATATGATCCATTAGCTAAATACTGACAAACTCAATTTAGTTAGCAAGTACGGTGCTTTGCTCCGTAACAAGTACTAGTTACATACTAAAAGCTATAAAGGACTCTACTTTTAGTCCTTACTACACACAGATATGCTAGATATGGCTAGAATAGGAAAACCCTACATACATCTAGAGTTGGCAACTATCAAGATTGAAACATCCGGTATTATTTTAAACTAGTTTGGGTAAGCATTTTGAGAATCTATTCAACAGGTCAATGTTCGCGTTTGCGGTCTTGTACAAATTACATTATATCCCCAAATATATCGAATACTTCAATTATTGTACGAAAGTGGATAAATTGTATGTGAGATTGTAAAATTGAAGAAGTATCTATTTGCACAAGTAGATTATAGTACGTATTGTACCAAAACTATTGAGATGTTTACATATATTAAGATGCCGAGATATAAATATTGATAGAAGTTAGCTTAGTGATAGTCATTGATAATAGTTAGATGAGCCCAACTTATGCAATGAAGTGAAGTTTACAAGAAACTGTAGTTCTTGTTTTAGTTTCGAAAAGATATTTTATCACAAAGGCATTACCTCATGGCGACACAAAAGATTAATTCTGGATACTACTTAAGGTAGATTTATGTTTTAATATAGCGAAAGTTAATAAATTACTCACTTACATTATATTAGCTTATAGAGATTGATTTTGATATATTACATGAGCATATTGTCTAAAAATTTGTTTAATTGACATGCAGGATTTAAATTATTCTTTAAGCTAATTGTTCAAAAATTAAATTTTAAACATATCGAATGCTGCATAGAAAACCACAGTATTTTCTCTGTACGTATATCAGCGCCATTTTGGAAAAATCGTGTTTTAGTAAGCATATAAATCGAAAATCTAATCTGTAAAAGCTGATATTTAAAATAAACTAGATCTTTAAAAAAATACGATTGTTGAATATATTTTGCTATAAAGCTTAGTAATTTTCCTTGATTATTGATTTACTCAGATACAATTACTGAATTCAGCCAGCTATCTAGTCTAAGAATTTTTGTCCACACAATGATCTCAAAATTGCTAGTAAATATTTCCAAATTAGACGCCATAAGAACAAATCACATGTACAATAAAATATCCGGATAGTCTTAAGTCAATATTAGATTAAGTTATATTTCGTCTTGATAATCTTAAGAATTTAAGATTCTATATTACAAAATAGAAGTGAATTTAAAATAGTATTTCATAAATAAAACAGAACGTTACTCCTGCAAGCAAAGATTAACAGTTAGTAATTTAATAGAACGATTTTC
>NW_002060953.1:1305479-1324851 GCF_000150275.1 Trichoplax adhaerens | reverse complement strand
ACTAAAATAGTTATATATGATATACTTTTATTATAAATACTTAAGTTTAATAATGCTATTTTGTAGACTAGCCAGCTAGAATACTTCTTGTTATAATTCTTATTTTACTATTGAGAATTTATTAGAATAGTTGTAAGGTAAATTTGTAATAGATTTTAGGAAGCAAAGGGATAGATTAGAATGGAAGATATACGAATGCCACAGTACTAAAGATGTAAGGGGCTAACCGAATACATAACTTCCACTTATTATCTTGATAATGAAGTCCTAGAAGGTAGTAACTAAACATCGGAGATACCATACGTTAAATTTAAAATGATGAAATCATTGGATATAAAAATATAGTTGATTTTAAAAATCCGAGTCTTTTTATTTTGGGTAAAAATCTATCTCCATTATTACAATAATTTTCATGCGAAGTTCACTTATATTTCCTATTCAATTAATAAGTTTAATAATATTTACGTAATTAACGACGTTATGAAATGATCCCTTTAGTTCTCTATAGTTTAAATCACATCCGAAAATTAGACTTACAATCATTCCTAAATCTCATTTGAACGATGTTTATTTATTGCTAAATATAATATTTTATACAATTAAACATGAAATTGCTGCTATATGAAACAAGTTCACTAACTACTTCTATCTCCAGTAAATAGAATTGGATTTAATGACAGTTTTAGTCAGATTTATTGAATAAGCTCTTTCATTAGATAATTGTAATTTTAAATAAATTTTAACAATTAAGTGATTTAAAAAATAGGATAAATCGCTAACTGAATGGTTTTTATCGCATTAGGTAAAAACGAGTTAAACGCATAAATTATATATCTTGTATAGTGAAGGCTTACGTACACTCTCTATAGCTGATGGACTAAAATAAATTCAATTGTTATTCAAACCTTGCAAGAATGATACTTGAAGAACGAATAAATTCAGCCAACGGAAACAGTAAAATATAACGATTTTAATAATTTAGCTGTGAAATTGTAATTTTTACATGACCGCAAACGCGAACATTGACCTTTTGAATATGTTACGATCAACCTCGGTAATCGGCCATTCCTAGGAAAGACCGAATACTACAGCTTTACAAGGAGAAATCTAGAAAAGATTATCATAATTTTCCCATTTATCAATAGGACTGGCTACTTCTAAGATGAATTTCACGAAAAATATGCTAGATTTTAAAGAGTATGGCTAGAATAGGAAAACCCTACATACATCTATAGTTGGCAACTATCAAGATTGAAACATCCGGTATTATTTTAAACTAGTTTGGGTAAGCATTTTGAGAATCTATTCAACAGGTCAATGTTCGCGTTTGCGGTCTTGTACAAATTACATTATATCCCCAAATATATCGAATACTTCAATTATTGTACGAAAGTGGATAAATTGTATGTGAGATTATAAAATCGAAGAAGTATCAATTTGCACAAGTAGATTATAGTACGTATTGTACCAAAACTATTGAGATATTTACATATATTAAGATGCCGAGATATAAATATTGATAGAAGTTAGTTTGGTGATAGTCATTGATAATAATTAGATGAGCCCAACTTATGCAATGAAGTGAAGTTTACAAGAAACTGTAGTTCTTGTTTTAGTTTCGAAAAGATATTTTATCACAAAGGCATTACCTCATGGCGACACAAAAGATTAATTCTGGATACTAGTTAAGGTAGATTTATGTTTTAATATAGCGAAAGTTAATAAATTACTCACTGTCACAAAACAACTTTCGTGAACGTACCTAAACTAGTCTATCTACTCTTAAGGTTCCCCGACTAACTCCGGAGATCCTCAGTAAAGGAAAACTAACTTATTCCTATACCATAGACAACGAGTCCAACGATAGGTTTAGGTTATTAAATATTTTATTACCAGCTATTGCAACTTAGTACCAGTGTACTCTAGTGTAGCCTTCGTGGAACTGAGATTAAAAAGTAATGATCAAGCTTATATACAGTTTCATATATCACACAAATAAGATCGGTACTAATCTTTCACATTAAATTATAGAATGTGCAATACAGATCCATACAGGCTTACTATAGATTCAACTAGCTCGAGTGTTACTTATCACTTGTCACAAATTAATATTATTAATTAGCACCTTATTAACTAACATAATAATCTTTACAGCTTGACATTTTAATTGCTAACACCATATCCACGCTGTATATTACTAGGATAATTAATAACAAAACTCAATTAACAACTAGGTTGTTGCCGAGATCGGCAACCTCCATAATAATATTGTTAGACATTTTAGATCAAAATATTATTCATTTCGGAGCGAGCTCCGTCACACTCACTTACATTATATTTGCTTATAGAGATTGATTTTGATATATTACATGAGCATATTGTCTAAAAATTTGTTTAATTGACATGCAGGATTTAAATTATTCTTTAAGCTAATTGTTCAAAAATTAAATTTTAAACATATCGAATGCTGCACAGAAAACCACAGTATTTTCTCTGTACGTATATCAGCGCCATTTTGGAAAAATCGTGTTTTAGTAAGCATATAAATCGAAAATCTAATCTGCAAAAGCTGATATTTAAAATAAACTAGATTTTTTAAAAAATACGATTGTTGAATATATTTTGCTATAAAGCTTAGTATTTTCCCTTGATTATTGATTTACTCAGATACAATTACTGAATTCAGCCAGCTATCTAGTCTAAGAATTTTTGTCCACACAATGATCTCAAAATTGCTAGTAAATATTTCCAAATTAGACGCCATAAGAACAAATCACATGTACAATAAAATATCCGGATAGTCTTAAGTCAATATTAGATTAAGTTCTATTTCGTCTTGATAATCTTAAGAATTTAAGATTCTATATTACAAAATAGAAGTGAATTTAAAATAGTATTTCATAAATAAAACAGAACGTTACTCCTGCAAGCAAAGATTAACAGTTAGTAATTTAATAGAACGATTTTTCAACTCTAAGCAGACAAGTTCTATAACATTTGCCGTAGTGCTCCGTCTTATAGTTCCACGGAAATAATCAATAAAGTAGATATTGCACTTGTCCCAGGTGTCCTTCTTTATTCTAACAAATTGCTGCAATTGACTTCGAATTTCGGACGAATTGTAAACTAACGAAAATTTATCTTTTATTGTAAGACCTCTATGGAACTGAAGTAAATCTCTAACTGAATTATTTATGTAGTAATTTCGGCTAATTACAGCAGTAATTTGAAAGGATCACAGATTGATCTAGATTTTTTTCGATCTTACGTAAGTAATTTCATGATAGTAGATACGATAAAACAGTTTACTTACATTATTTGTAATGTCATAAAACGCTGCATCTGATAACTATATAAAATTTTTTACGTTTAATGACTAGTGAAATGGAGCATTTTTATAAGCTACGATTACTACTATTAAACAGCAAAGGCTATCAGTATATTTTAAATCTTTGCTACTGTCAATTGAAATACCTATCCATTATGATGTTTTAGGAGTTTGAGAGTTCGGCATTAGTGGCAATAAAGTACAATGGAATAGTTAACGGAAGAGTAATATTTATTGAGCTAGTGTAACAGAATAACCGACTAAATTTATCGTACGAGTAACGATATGACTAATCGAATAACTATAGTAGCGGGAAATAGGTAAAGCGTGCAAGCTTACCGAATAACTACCAGAACTAACTAACGAGATAGGCGAAAGAAGATAGCTTTTATAATGTCAGGAGCACAGCAGGAGGAGATTATTTATAAGCCTGAATGATTCATGAAAACAGGTTTCTTCTATTTTAAGCTAGTGCTACGCTACAAATTAGCTAGTGCACAAGGTTTTTCAACAGCGTAAATTGTTAAATATAGATCATACATATTTCGAGTTATGTTACTATCTTAGGGTAAGATTCCAGTCTAGGTAACGCTAATACTTTTACTAGAAATAGGCTACACCATATTTAGAAGTAAACACTACATCCTTGGATACTTCCATGCAGATATAAAAATTGAAATTTAACGCAGTGAAAGATCCTATCTCTCCAGAAAATCACAGTCTGTTTTATTGTTGGCGAGGCTTTGACTTACATAGTATCTAATATTTGAAACAGCTTAACTGTACGAGTTTTTTCGTCTCTAGCAACTTACATAGTTAAAGTAGTATAGAGTCTCTACTTCTGAAAATTAGCTACAACACTATCCTATCGAGTTTTTACCGTGTTTGTATTAAACTAATCAATTCCTAATTTAACTGTTATATTGCAATTACGCTATTAATCAAGATTTTTCGTCTACCTGTGATCTAAAATCTGATGAAGAAGCGAAATAAAACTGAAAACTTTAAGAAATTTTCTTTGTTGGGTTTTGCATGTTTAAATTTTATCGTTTACGCCGCATTTACCCATACATTCTTAGCTGGCAAACGACTATTAGTGTAAACACTATCTAATAACAGTTATAGTTGCACACAAGATATAACCTGCCTCTGATTACACAAAATTCCTGCATTTTGCCTTATTACACAGCATTAAACAGAAAAAAATCGCGTTTTAAAGAGAAACGTAAGACCTTCAAAAAAGTCATTCCTGCAGGAAGTTATTGTTCAATATCATAAGTTATAAGTATTTTCTAGGATGCTACACAAAAATTCTGAAAGATTACGTCTATCTCAATATGCTATATTTCGCCTAGTAACGCTAATGCTGAAAGCAAGTTTCTTCTCATATTTGTAGTAATACAATAAATAAATAGAATTGGCTATAGACTTTTTTGTAATGTTTCAGACATCAAAATATATAAGTGAATATTATAAGAAATACGTAGTATTCTTCTAGCCTAATACAATGACATTCTGCAGAAAGAAGGTATATTGTATATTGTATAATACCATCAAAACGTTGCTACTAGTAAGAAAGTAGCAATATTAAATCAGTATTTTTATAATTAGAGGATCAAAATTTGATTTTATCCCGATAGTTATCAAAAACGCTGTATGAAGCTTGAAGGTGGTTTTCGCAAACATAATGCTGATAAATTCAGACTTGCCGAAGCATGAGATGAATGGTAATAATTTATTTCCTTTTTTCTCGGCACTATCTAAATTTTAACCCGATACAAGGAGATAATGCAAATAAGAAAAATTAATTAAACTAATTGCATTGTGATTTTTCAGCATTTACAGCCACAATAGAGTGCTTATTTTGGTTAATAGTCGCCGACTCGAAAATTATTACGGGTACGCAAAACTCACCTACAGTATCATAGAGTTTGAGATTTTAGATAGAGTGGTAATTTTATACCGTATTTAATTACATCAGTTAAATATACATGATAGTAGATATTTCAAGTTTTTATCGTTAAAAATATTTGTAAGAGCTTATTTAAACATTAAAATTAATTTGTATCCTTTTTTAAATATAAGAGGTAAGTTTTATGTTACGTCCAGCTATAATAGTAGTCAAAATCATTTATTACCCGCTACACAGGGATATGGTACGTTAATACTGCTGATATTTTAAATATCGCGTCTTGTTAACATATTCTTAGCAGAAAAGCTTCTATTCATTAACTATTATAGGGCCTTGTAAGACAGTATAGTATTGTTTTCTAAGTCGATGATATAGTTAGTAATGTCTACCGTTGTTAGTGTTCAACGTGTGATAAAAATTCCGTTAGACGATTAAGTATTAAATATCGCTAGCTTCGTATCTGTATCTTTTTGAAGAGGAATGCTACAGTGCACACACTAGAGCTTTCACATGAAAATTGTAGACTATCTGGTATTTGAGATACTAATGCTGAAATGCGTAGTAAGTAAGGTACTAAGATTGTTAACGAGGAAAATTATATAAGCGAGTAGTTTAGTACAGTAAAACAGTTCTTTCTCGTTAGAGTTCTTCAGCTGATCGATTACATTGTATCTTTGTAAACGAAATTTTGTTCTATAAATTTTAATTTTCTAACGCCTTGAAGATTCTAGATCTATCAACCTCACAGGCCCAATTCTCTAAGTTAATCCAAAGTTCACCAAATTATTCAGTGTATAATTTTAATAAAGCGTATATGTATCGTCGTATTAGCCAATTAAAGGACAGCTAAAGGCAAAATTGCTTCATTGCGAGCAGGAATTACATAACGAGTAAAAGTACTTATATCATTCGATTGTTAGATGCTTTCTTTTGTCAATCCCTTTTATCTTTCTATTACATTATAACCTAGTAATATATAAGTTATCTAACTGCTTGTAAATTTATATATCAGTATGGTGCTTTACCTAGCATAGCTGCTGAGTATTTATCATTAACAACTGTTGAGATTTTTAGACAGCGTCCATTGAGATTTGCCACAAACCAGCTTCGTGACAAGAATAACGTAAAATAAATCTCTAAATCTCTTAAAATCTGCGGATTCAGTATCCCTACTCACAAGAATTTATACGCCTCTGATTCTACGTCTAACTCAACTAGACAATTGAGAACTACTTTATTCAACTATCTGACGGGCTTATATACCCTTCTACAGCAGCTAACATTCATGAGTCATCTTATAAAAATACTTAGGTGAGAACATCTGCTAACTAATTTTTCACAGTCGGACTACAATATGTCCATTTACAGAATCATTTCAGTGCACATTACAGCATAGCATTAAATTTACTGTAATGCTTTTATAATTAGAGTAATTCCTATTGTAAGTAACTAGTTGTAATATAATATCACTATATTATATTCACAAAATTTAGATAGCTATTTCTTCACGGTATTTCGTACCGTGATAAGATTATGTACAGAACATAATCAATAGTATATGTGGTCTAATACTATAAAATTTCACATTTAATTATCATTTAGCAGTCAAAGTTTTTCATAAATTTCGTGACAGTTTATCCTTCTATTTCAAAACATTCAGATAGAATTTGCTGCAGTGCGTGCATATTGCCGAGCAATGCGCGTTGAACAGTATTTATTAAACAACTGTGCAGCAGTGGGTTAAGCATTGGATAAAACAAAGCAATATAGCGACTTGCGTCTACAAGATACAGAATCCATTTCTGTCGAAATTGAAAATAAACTGCAAGCAATGGCAAACCGAAAGGAAGAACCATAAGCATGAAAATAGCAGCCAATATTCCCATACGCATTGCTGCGATATGGGCTTTATTTTTCTTTCGCCGTCTATGTCTTGAAGAGTTACTAGCACTGAAAGAGTTAACTTTAGTATATTTTCGCCATATTCTATAATATATTGAAGAATAGAAAACAATAATAGCCGCTGATGGAGTAACGAAAATGCCAATAAAGTAGATATAAAATAAGATTAGCACTGAATTGGAATCACATTGATTGAGGCAGCAGTTGGGTTGCATCTCTGGCAATAATATTACAGGAATAGCAACAGCAAGATGAGCGAACAGCCAAAGTAAGACAATTATTATTACCCATCGCTTTTTACCGTAAAATTTCCTGTAATGCCGCGGCCATCTAGTCCGATAATATTGATCAATACAAATTAGAAGCTGATGCAAAATATAATTGAGGATGAAAGATGAGCCAATCATCGGTAAGAGTGTGCAATAAGACGACTCATATATATAATTTTTTGTAGAATAAATTGGAAATATGAAAAACATTCCCAATAAAATACCAATCATAAAAGTACTTCCAATTAAAACGTGAAATAAATTGCGAGTAAATTTAGAAATAGCGATACAGATTAATAAAACTGAATTGCTAATAACAGTAAAAATCCCAATGACGGTCCAGAGTTCTATACTATTATGAAATTGAGAATTAAGACCAGTTTGATTACTGACATTAACCAAGTGACTATAATCCATTATTTTCCTAGAAAATTCTACATGAGTCTCTAAAAGTTACGAGCCGACTATTTTGGACTGGAAAAGGGTACCGTCCGTACTCTGACTATATAATTAATTAGAATTAAGCAAACTACATTAGATATGATTCACGTACTTCAAATCTGATAATTTATCGTTCATAGGATATTATTTCTCTTTTAAATCTACGTAATCATGTCACCATGGGCACAAACTTCACAAAATCGATCGCTAATATGAATAAGAACTCCTTCATTTAAAGCCTCATTTACAGGATCCTGTCGTATATTTTACTTTTTAAGTAGACCATAATGTAATTATTCCAGATACGAATAAATTAAAGTTCAACTTTATCAATCATTTTATAATATCATTCAATAATAATTTAGTATTTATATAGCGCAAATAGTGATGTAAACTGAAGTAAATTTCTTCGAATAATGTAATTAACCAGCTGGAGGTCAATTCTTTATATTAACAGATATTTTGTTGAAACAGCTGAACGCACATATTTCTTCCGTTACTTTAATGCAAGATTATTTGTTGCTGTGATAAATATCGTGTGCTAATTCAGATGATTGAAAAAAACATTTGACTAAAATACTCTACGAATTCTGAAATGGAAATTTCTGAATTATAACATTTTAAATATTTCCTATCAGTTAATTACGTAAATCCTGCATCGGTTTTTATTTAAGGTCTTTCTGTGCAGATTAATAATAAGCAAAATAATGATTCATAGCTTCCCGTAGTTATTACAGCTGGAACACTATAAATTTGGTAAGAGGTTATTAATTTGACTAGTAAAACATTTGTTGAATTTTGATAGTTATTTTCAAAATATCGAGAAAAATTAGCCTAAAACTAAGGATAGAAGAAAGCTAGACATTATTAAAGAGTTACAAAGTGCTAGGAAATAAGGAATATTAAACTTGGTGAGAATCAATTAGTATCACCCTAAGTTGCCGAATTACTAGATAAACATAATCTTGATAAATTATAACTGCGAAATATCGCTTTTATATGTGTTTTACCCAATAGCTGGATAGAGCTATAATGATAACTATAATAGCAAAATAACGTTTCTTTCATTTTTCTTTCAACAATTATAATTATTTTATATTACTGTCATGTAAATAAAAACACTAAGGTAGTATCGCACGTGGATCTCTACTACCTATTATCTAATAAACGTTGTTTCATCCACACATGAATATAGAATGTCTACTTAATGCCTTCAGTTTCTTCATTTCTATAATGTTTCATAGCAAAAACAAACTAAGGATATCTAGCGAAATAAGTGATTAGACCATCTTATTAATAAAATTTAACTATATTTACATTATAACAACTATTTATGCAATTTCTGGGCAACCATACACGTCTATCGCAGCTTGCAATTGATTTTATATGACTTGTTTGTATAATATCTGCTCAGTTAATATCGAGAGTTTCAAATGACTCAGAAATAACTTTGCGATTAAAAGTACCGATAATCAATCCTGTAGCTTTAAATGTTATCAGAAATAAAATGTTGCTATCTCTTATGACAATCTATGAGAACATCCTGTGTAATCGTTTACTGATGTAATGAATCCATACTCATTGTAAGTATTGCTGATATTAAAACATGAAAGATTCTGAAAGATATAAATACATGAAAGATACTGAAATACTTCGAAGGAATCTAAGACCATATTGACTGAAAATTAACACTGGGCCAAATGGAAGTGTAAGAAATCGGTCCTAAAACAATTAATCCTATCTAATTTATCCTTCTTTTTCAAGTTATTCAAAGCGCTATGAAATCGATATTTTCTTAGTCAGACGTTACCATTTATTTCTTAATATTATAATGTTTACTTAAATCAACCGTATATAATATACTATCAATAATAAAGATTTTAATTGTTCCATCAATAGTACCAAGCCTTAACTATTTCTAAAGGAACATCTTCAACGTAACGAAGATATTTTATCAATTACACATATATGATGATACTTCATTTTAATAGTATGCAAAAGTATTACATGTCTAAAATTATAGCAATCACAACACATTATAATAAAGCTTTGTGTGTGGATACGCTTGCGCAAAACGATTCGTAATTACTGCGCACAATCAACACCTTACTACGACTGCGTGGTCGTGTATGTCGGCAACGCGCAGAAGCATGAGATTGCGTATTCCCCTTTTGGTCAATGCGCAGAATCGTAAAATTGAGGAAACTTGATCAGTGAGGTTAAGAAAATGAAATAGCAATTTTCGGGTAATTAATTTAAGCAAATGAAGCCTGTAATTTTAACTAAAAAAATGATATATGAATTAGTATTATATAATATCACTACTGTACTTATCTTATTAATTTCTAACCTTTAATTAAAGAAAGATTGAAATATCAAAATTGCAATTTACGCTTGGAATATCTATAGTAACTGTTATAACGTTCGAGGTGATGACGTTGTTTTTTTATTACCATGAACGTAATGGTCGATTCGAGTATCATTACTCATATTGGTTTCGCTATAAATCCTGCTATGATGATATTTCGATCTTTAATTCTTTTCTCTCCATAGTAAAATACATCACTGTACCCACAGCACCCACCCCGGCGATCGCGCTTACTTTTATACTGTTTCTCTTGCACTTGGATTTATGGATGGAAACGACTTGAGTATTTGATATACAAGTACAGTATATCTTAAAATACAGTACCTACTATATTAAGTTACATCTACACAACATTAGTTCACGATAGTAATAACAATAGTTATTGCGATCTATTTCAGGTATCCAAGTATACGCAGATATTTACATCTACGGTAAAAATATTCCATGACCATGTAAATTAGTTAATCGAATCAGCTACACAATAGTTACTTAAAACTGATTGTGAGTACCATACTAATTAGGCATTGTTCGAAAATAGTTTTAAAGTATACCGTACAAACATGACATCGTCAAAGTTTTATTATATTTCTTTTTCTCTCCGTTCATATGAACGGGGAATTCTCACTAGTCTTGTTAATAAACTCATAAAATTAATCTACAGTAATAAGATAATTGTCATATTATTACTTAATGATACAAAATTTAGCTATTATAATAAGGAATTTCTGATCGATTTTTAAATTATTTATTCCATTTATCCTGGTTGATACCCTATTGCCATTTATCATTCAACAAATTTTATTAGTACGAATCCAGGTAAATATTGCTTAATTCCATGTTACGAACTTCTTATTTGTGATTTAGGCGATAAAACATTTCACAATTAAAATTGGGTCCCCTCAAATTCTATATAAATTAGAATTAACGGTAACAGCTGAATTTCTTGTTGAATAGTTAAGAATTAGCAATGGTATGCTCCAGTCTAGCATTGCTGCGTGCAATAATCAATCATATCAAGTACAAATGCTATAATTTGACAATATTGAAATTTGAGAATATCAAGATCATGTAGCATGCTACATTTATTGTTTAAATTTTTATCTCATTAAATGGCTTTATCATGTCCGCGGTTTGGAAAAAATATTGACAAAAATACACTAAAAACACACTCACTTAAATAATTATACCCTTTACTTAGAATTAAATTGTAAACAAGGCATTCATGACCTTTATGATAGCTAGCCTAGATAAAATACTGAAAGGTGATTTTCACTTGGACTTTGATCCGCCGCCAAGCCGTTGTTATGTTGATGAATTCATTAATTATTAGATTGTATCTGTCGTCTATATCTCTTATGGTTAAATTAAGTGCAGAAGGATTTATTTTAATGCTTAGTCCGTTACATATCAAACACGAAAATAGCAAAAAAAATCGACAAAGGATATGAGTTAGATTTATCTTTAGCATTTGTTATTATATTATAAACGTTTAATTAATCATATATACTTTACATTTGTTTACGGTCTTATCTGGACCGCGATCATCTTTCATTAACGTGTCATTATTTAATGGATGTAAAATCATTCGCACATCAGTTGCAAAATAATCACCAACATTTAATCATAAAAAATATAAGTAAAATGTTTCCAAGAACTTGTAAATGTTATACTTTCACTACAAATGTTGCCATTAAAGTCTAAAAAAATTGCTAAAATGATTAACGATACGAAGATACCCTCCGAAATTGTTGTTAATTTTATTGTAAATAGATACGATTTATATAAATTAGGAGCATTGTGCGAGAAATTTTTCGAAAACTGGATATTTTTAGCGAATCCTAGTTTAAGAGATTCTTAAATATGATTTTAATAAGCAACTATAGCAGAGTTTTCTAAGACTGTATTACATTTAATATTATATAATAACGTATAACTACCAAAAAGGTGCGATAGCGGCAGCTAGAGTAGAACATTTAATTAGTGAATTAAAATAATCATTAAGACTCGATAATTTGCAATATTGCAGCACAAAAAGCGAGAATTCTACATAACAGAAAATTAATATTAGTTTATTTATGCTAATTTTTATGATTTAAGTAATCTTTTGACACGAAAATTTTTGCAATTTAAAGTAATTTTTAGTGAGTATCACCGATGCTAATTTCGAATTAAAAATTTTCGAATGGATTTGACCTTCATATTGACGACTTGTCTGATGCCGGTAACAAAATATGCGTATAATATTGGATTAATTGCAGGAAAACAGAGAGTGATGATGAAGCTTACTTTAATATAGACTTCTACTTCAGGCCTCGTAAGAATAGCAGTAGATAAAGTAATTATGCAAATAAACGGAGCCATAGATACGAAAAATATGCCAGCTAACAAAGCCATCTGTATAGTGGCTTGGAATGCATTATCTTTGGCAGTAATTGATTTTTGGTAAACGAATATTCTAGAGCGAGGATTAATTTGGATTCTTCTTTTATAAATGAAGTATATTATATAAATATAGCAAGTAATCATAATTAGCAAAGGTACTAAATACCAAAATATGAAGACCCAAAAAACGTATAGTAGTTCAGCTTGAAGACTCGCTAGATGAATCCTGCAATCTTGTAATTGGGATCTACGAAAAGTTAGTAAAGGGATAGTCTGAGAAGCCAAAGCGTCTAGCCAAACTAGAAGGATTATAACCGCATAATGTTTAGCCTTTAGTGTTTTATAATGATGTGGCCATCTTACGGCTAGAAATCGATCAACACTAATTAGACATTGATGTAAATTATAGTTAAGCACTAATGATATTCCAATTGCATTGCTAATAGCACAGAACTTTCCCAATAAAAAATGCGAAAGTGCGAAGCTTGGTATAACATAAATCGAGCTATAAAATACTCCAATGATAAATAAACTGCTGATAATCATATTTGAATTCGTTTTTAGCGATTTAGATGAAACCATTATCAAAAATAATATCCCGTTATTGATTAAAGTTAAAAATCCAACAACAAGGCCAAAATCTCTGAGAATGGTGGGATAAATGGCGATACTAGTATTAGTAATATTACGTAAGACCACTGTGCTATTCGACATATTGCATGTATTCAATAATACTTTTTATAATAATGTTTTACTAAAGAATTATAAACTTTAAAATAAAATGAAGTAGGCTCCAAAATATTTTTCAGCTTGAAGAGGTTATCCAATAGTTTTCCAAAGTCCAGTAAGACTTGAAATTCAAACATCGTATATAAGTACTGCTACATCATCGCATTTATTCAATGAATCAGACGATCTAATTTTATGCAATATTGATAACTTGGATTCCAAGATCAATTCAATTGTTCAAAGATCATTAATTGATTAATAAACGAATTAAAAATTTCTTAATTACTGACGTCATTGAACTTCAGAAACCGAATTAACAATAATAAAATTGCTATTACGATATTTAGCTAATTAACTTATTAATGATATGCCGTTACATTACTTACAGCCTTATTTGCTAGAAATAAGAGAGCCTATTTTGTGGCTTATGATTTAATTCTTGCTAATCCCATGATCTAAACTACTTACTATTACCAATCAAAACTATTTATGAAATACCAATAACCCAGGTATAGTGATTGACGGGCAGATAAATTCTTTAAAGGATAACAAAAAAATTCTAAGAAATGAATTGCAGGCATACCAGCTACTTGTAATGTTTTAGACGAGACAGAATTGCATAAAATTTCCTCTAGATCGAAAGAGTGCTTCCGAGTTCACGCTTTTATATATTTTACCGGCCTTTTTATTGAGTTTGACAGAATTGTGTAATATTTCAACGTTTTTTGGTATCATTCAGAGAAAACGAAGTTATACTATATTTCCTTCATTTTTTCTCTAAGGAAATGTAACTCGGCGGACCATTTATAGTTTATTACGGTAACATCTACAGAATTAAAGCAGATATAATTTCTGACTAAATACTGATTTCTGTTACAGCACGTTGTTCACTGCTCAGCGTTTATAAAATCCTTTACTGCAATGTTTAACGTAAAAATCTATTAGGATACATTTATACTAGTGTGACAATGTTATTTACTGTATTAGCGTAGAAATATCTATGTTAAGATAATTATATTAGCCTATACTTATTAAGTTTACTTCTAATTTGAATATACTGTGTTTTAATTTAGCACTGACTTTTTATGATAGTGACACATATACACATACTGAAATTAATAGTTATAATAGGGAATGCAAATCATCTGCTTACAGTTCGAATTATTGTGATTGTAACTTACTTATGATAGATTGTAAATTATCGTGGAAATGTTCCGTGATAGGACATATCGTAATCTGACGATTCTGTATTAGCCATCAGATGTCTATGTTCGTAAATACTGTTGTCTGCAATAAGGGAGCAGTAGCTATAATTAATATCTAATTCAATGAATGATTCCAAAGCTAATCGTATTAACTATGACTCATGAACTATTAAGGAATAGTATATAAATGCAGTATATCGTGTAATAAAGTGGATTCTCAAACTTAGTGTTTAATGTAAAATACGAGGCGTTTAAGTCTTTGTGTAGTCTGCTAGTAGAGCAAAAGCGTTTTTGATAGTGCAGATATCATTCCTTGATACGTGGTTTAGGAAATGACTTATTGATCGTACATTACGTTATCTTGTTGCAAAGCTGTTTTGTGACAACTAGTCTGGGTGATATTCAAGATTTCAAAATATGTTCACCTTCTGCATATTTAAAGGTAATAAATAATTTATGGGTAGTGTAATTATTAATTGCAGGCGCAAAATACTTTAAATAATTTATTTGAAAACAGATCATATGACATTGCTAACCAGTATATCACGAAAGTAATCCTCATGATGTGTACTTTACTTCTTCATTAATTTCTATATATGTGTATATATCTCAGAAACGATTTACGGTCTCGTTCATTGTAATTTTAAAGGTTAACAGTTGATATTATTAATTTACGATTACATAGACTAAAATAGTAATCGCCTACCAGCCAATCTGGATGATATCTATCACCTCTAAGTTGTTAAGGTTCAAAGTACAATTCCTAAGTTTAGAGGGAATGTCTAAGTAGAATAGCTTTATATGTATCTGTTAAAGTATTAAGCAGTATTGATTATTTTAATACTGTTACAGTAAATTTAATAGGATTAGACTGTATATAATCTGCAGAGATAAAATCTCTTTAGGGTATTAATTTAGTTAATTCCTTATAGACGAGGTGATTTGTGTAGCTAAACCGGTTTTAGGTCCGAAACCTATATAAACGGCGAGTTCGCCGACAATAAATTAGATTGTGATTTTCTAATAAATCTTGAAGGTCTTGCTGTGTTCTATTCTATCTGCCTTGAAATACCAATTGTCCGGTATTCCAAATAACGGTAGCAAAGTATCGAAACCATCCTCTCAATCCTTGTTGCAAGTTAGAGCTATTGCTAGCTCGTGACATTGCTACTGGCTTAAACAGCAAAATGAGACTTTGATTAATTTACTACTTATTAATTTAATGGTACTGACCATAAACGTAGTTTTAATAGATTTATATCCTTTAATCTTTTCCGATTTGCAAAGCTATCCGCTAAATATTATACAATCTTCATCATATGCAACACATTCATATTGGATACCAAGCAAATAACCAACAATCTTTCATATATTGTGTTACGGATCTTCTGTGGATTACATAGACAAAGTTCAAATAATTCTAGCGTAAACAATTGTAACAAAACTTATTATTATGATTATAGACTTTTAGCCATGTTAGTAAGATGTACGGAAGCGTAACTTTCTATATTTATCTTAAGACGTATTTAGTAGCTCGCTACTATGGACTGTAATAGTAGATTCTATCTTATAGTACTGATGACTATATATAGTAAAGTGGAGAGTTACTATTAAGGCTAGAGGTAAAAATAGAACTGTAATTCATATATTAGAATATGCTTAGTTTAGCGAATTTTGACTGCTAAGAATAATATTCACGGAAATACTGTAGTTGCTTCCATATCGGATTAATGATGGTCGCTGTCACTAATAATAATTTGACTACGTGTAAATCAAGGTAGAATGATGTTATGCTGATTGTGGCTGTGAGCAACTTTAGACTATTCAGTACGTTCTTTCTAGAAATCCTTGAATAGTTGTATTCCGCTAGAGTAGAGTTGTGTGTAGCCAGTCTTTGTATTAGATCTAATAAAGTCCTAATTTTCTAGAACTTTGGAATTTTCGTGATTGAATTTTATCATGACTATGCACTAATACTTGTCCTGGCATTAAACGGTGACATTGATAAAACAAACATTTAAATATATCGTTTCATGTGATAATAAGCTATTAATTTATCCTAAATAATAATGTGCACTATCAGTAAAGGGCATTTACGATTTAAAAGAATACCAGTGTATATATAAGAATGCTTTGACTTAGCAATTATTGTATGCTCCTTTAAATTCAGTAACAACTTAAAATTCGACTTCTCTATGTGCATACTCTTGACGTATCGAAGAATAATTTTTAAAATAGCTGACTCTTATTCTCGGTAGGGTATAGCCAGGATTTCGAATTTTCCCTTAATAGCTTTTTTGAAGCTTTTTTGATATCCTGATCAAATACAAATAATGAAGCTGGATTGACAATCGATATTGCGACTGTAGTTGTAAACGCAAAAAATATCATAGCAAAATAAACTGAGCTTATGTTTTATCTCCCTCTGTGAATGTACCGTAAGCGCTAAGCATAGCATTGTAACAAAAAATGGCCTAGTTACAAATACGTATAAAGCGGTTATTACCATAAATGTTTTTATTAATTTTCGTTTTCTTAATTCCTTGTAATTATTAACCAAATGCTTCGGTTGAACATAACTTTTCATATAACGAGCAATTTTTCAGTATGTTAATATTAAAAATGTCAACGAAACAAAGTATGGTGTTACGGCAAGGACAACTAAAAAATTGAAACGTTTCGGATGATGATAGAAATATCACAAAACATCGATTCGTCATCATGGGCACTTTCAAAATCAAAGAAAGGTAAAGATATTCAAAACGGAGATGACCATTATCAGAATTTATATAATCGAAATCGAACATAGAAGCATCTGCCACGGTACAAACCACCGTGAAGAGTAAATAACTAAATTTCGTGGTTAACATTTACATATGGAGACAGCTAATGATGAGCGACAGTAAGAACGACGGTAGTTAGTATTTTGTTGCAGTAAATTATGCTGCACTGCAGTTAGAGTTCTCATAAGCTTACTAATGTTAATTGATTATAGTATTCTGTCTTATATCTCTTGTCTTGTGATGAATATTCTTAAGATATTCAATTATAGAGGATACTATAAATAATTCTGTGTATGGACATACTGTAATCTAATTATCTAGAATCGTTCAGTACATATCTAAGATTATGAATAATTTCTGCATTGATTTAGCTATCCTATATGATCTAAATTTCGTGAACTGTTATGACTCGTATATGATAGCAGGTGCCGAAGAGTATTTAAGCTCGGCAGATGGCAGATAGCAGCTGTAGAGGAGCAATTGATGATAATTTGTATAAGTTGTATAGAATTGCTATCGCGGAGGCTAAGTCGACTATTAGGTTTATCTTAGCCGTTTTCGACTGATATTATGAGGAGAAGAAATTGGAATTCTTCTCTGATGGACAATGCACGGACGTAAATAAACTTAATTTTACAAGTTTATTATTCGGTGTTGACTATTTTGTGTCACATTAGGGATTAGCACGTTTTGAACAACTCCGAATTTTGAGATGACAGGTTACGAACCTATTGCTAACAACCCGTACACTACATGCGGCGGTGAAGCAAATTGGATGGGATTCTTTGAAAGCAACAATTTCGTAACATAGAGTAAGAATAAAGGTAGACATAGACCAGAAATGCCAAATAAAATATAGGATAGCACGACTTATAGGCTAGCACCCTCCTGCTGCTATTTATTTCGTTCATTATCATGGTTATTCTCATATGGTTTATAAAATGCTAATGAAACTAATAGTTAAAGCAGATTTTTAATTCGTTTGTTTAGTCTAGCTAATTTGTGATAGTATGTAATACATAACCATTACTTTATAAGCTGTAAATTACATTACCAGTTTTATGCCTTCATTACCTATGAACTTGCAAACAACATTCGCTGAAAATTTTCTAATCTATAAAAAGAAGTTGATATCATCAGGTAACAGAAGAAAGAATAAATTGTATCTATCTGAGTTAAGGATCATTAAAGTAACTACAACATAGAATGAATAAAAGCATCAAAAAACAAATCAAACTCAAAGTTAATTAGTCAACTGTGAATAATAGTAATATATACTCCTATAGCTCTAAGGCCATAATCAAAATTTTTAAAGATATATCAAATTTGTACCATTCGATTATTTGTTACTTACAGACAACGACTATAATAATATACTTTTTGCATAAGAGGCCTTCAAAAAATAAGATCCATATTTAAATTAATTTTCAGTACTGTCGAAGACATTCAATTTCTGCTTAGAATATACAGATTGAAAACATTAAATATGTGACATAGATGAGGACAAAATGTGTGGACAAATTTTACGTACTTTTCTTTTCGTGATTAGCTTAACCGGCGATCTCCTCTACACATACGTTCTGCTTGGAATCCCCTGTAAGGCACGAGCATTAGTCTATTCTTTCTAATTCTATAAAGACCTTCGCAGCTAGAAGTGCACTCTAAAATGCATCTAAAGCGACAAAATGTAACTATTCCTACTGTTAAAGTCAAAAAATTTAAATCAACATTTAAAATTTTTTAATTTTTTTCTAGAACCCAATTACTTTAGCCTATCATCAAAGTCAAACACCTAGAACTCTTTAGAACTCTCATCTACGGTTTTGAAAATACATTAATATTATGTTTTTGACCTTTATAGAGCATCTACTAGTTAATGCAACCTTTAAGATACCAAGAAAAATAGTAAATGTTGCTCATTTAGGAGCATGCATAATTTCGCAATTAAAAATATCTGAATTATTGTGTTATTTGAACATAAAAATAAGCAAGAAAATGATAATATGCCTCGAATAGCATATTATAATAACATTAAATGGGGTGCAAAGAGTAT